>NC_133659.1:92050357-92232464 GCF_037893015.1 Macrotis lagotis
TAAAGCAAGATTCTGGGAAAAATGTAAAACTCAAAATAAAATCTTTCTTGAATAAATAAAATACATAACAGAGGCAAGAAAAAGCTTTTGCAATGGAGTGGAAGGGGTAAGGTGAGGGGGAATGAGTGTGTGTTCATCCTCATCAAAAGTCACTCAGAGAGGAAATAAGATATACACTCCATTGGGTATAGAAGTCTTTCTCATCTTATAGGAGAAAAAGGAGAGGGAAAGGATGGGAGAAAGGGGACAGGGGAATGGAGGAGTGCTGTATGTGATAGAAGAGAAGGAAGATCGTGGTAAAGGGTAATCAGATGCAACGTACCTTTGAGCAGGTACAAGGTGAAAGGAAAGAGAAATTAGAATAAATGAAAGTGGGGAGGAATAGGATGGAAGGAAACACAACCAGAAATAGAAAATGTGGGAAAAATATTGAAGCAACTTCTCTGATGGACTTATGATAAAGAAAGTGATCCATCGCAAAGACAGAACTGTTGGTATCTGAACACAGACAGCAATACACATTTTTCTCTCACTTTATTTTTTATTGAGTTTTCTCTATCCTGGGGGGGGGAGGGAAGATCATGTTTACTTCTAGAAGAAGACTAATGTAGTGATATGAAAATAACTTTATTAAATGTAGGAAGCAAAAAAGAAAAATTTTCTTTTAAAATATACAGAGATATGAGATAAATTTATAGAAATACAAGCCATTCCCCAATTGATAAATGATCAGGATGTTTTCAGATGAAAAAATCAAAGTTATCTATGAGTATAAGAAGAAATGTTTTAGATCACTATTGATTAGGGAAATGAAAATTAAAACAGCTCTGTGGTTACACCTGCCAATATCAGGTGTAATTGGCTAATATGACAATAAAGGAAAATGATAAATAATGAAGAGGAGATGGGAATAATAGAACACAAATACACTATTTGGGTAGTTGTGAACTGATTTAGCCATTTGGAGAGCAATTTAGTACTATGGCCAAAGGGCTATTAAACTGTGTTTGTCTTTTGATACAATATTATCCTGACCAACATGTACAAAAATAATATTAGTGGAAATTTTTGAATAGGGTAAAAATTAGAAATTGAGGGGATGCCCAGCAATTGGGAAATGTCTGAACAAGTTATAGTATGTGCATATAATAGAATACTATCAATTTTTAAGAAATCAGGTGGCTTTCAAAAAATCCTGGAAAGGCTTACATAAACTTATGCTGACTGAAGTTGAAGAACTATAAGAATATTTTACATATTAACAGTAATATTGTATGATGATCAACTATGATAGACTTAGTTTTTCTCTGCAATACAGTGATCAAAGACAATTTCAAAGGATTTGGGATGAAAAATGCTACCCATATCCAGAAAAAAATGAGCTATAAAGCCGGAATGCAGAATGATGCATAATATTTTCAATTTTAAAAATGTGTTTTTTTCTATCTCATAATTTCATTTTAATTTTTCTTTCACAATATGCATAAATATGATTAATATGCCTGTACATATAAAACCTTTAACAATATGGTTCAGGGAAAATTGCTAGGGGGAGGGGGTTGACAAGTATCAGTGTAGGTTTGTTTATCAATGAAGTAATCACATGGCTCTATGACTTCAGAGTGTTAATAAAGTCCATAAATTTTAATTCACAAATTACTGCAAAACAAAAAAGCAAGTAAATCCAGAGTTCTTTAAGGAGGACACAAAGAAAGTGAATTTTAACAGATATTAAATTAAACAAAGAATGAAATATCTACAAGGGTGAACATAAAAAAGTGCTAATAAGGGGCAAATGGAGGAGGGAGAAAAGGAATGCAGCTTTAAGTAACAGCCAGACTAATTAACTAAGATTAACTAAAATCATCTAAGATCAGCAGTTCGTAGAAAATGAACAGAAGTTTTAAAAGAAGTTTGCAGGAAGGAGTCAGGGGAAGATTTAGGATGGTACCAGTAGGGGCTAAAAGTAGCTGAATGTTTGACAGAAGTTTGAATTTTTTTCATCCCCCAAATTTTTGTCTAATAGTGAATTCTTATCCCCGAAGCTAATGTCATGGGGTTTGTCAAAGAGTAGTATATTGTAGTCATTTTCTTCTGTATCTTTTGAACTTCCCCTAATCCACTCATCCATCACTCTAGTTCTCAATCAGTATCAGGCAGTTTTGATATATAGTTTCAAATCTGGTAGTGTTAGGGCACCTTCCTTTACATTTTTTGTCAGTTTTTTTTTATATTCTTGACCTTTTCTTTACATACATGAATTTTGTTACTTATTTTTTCTAGTTCAGTAAAATAAATATTTGGTAGTTTGAAGACATTGAATAAATAATTTAATTTGGGTAGAATTGTAATTTTTATTGCATTAAACTCATCTTAATTATGCACAGTTGACATTTTGGATTAACATTTATTTGGATCTGACTTTATATAAGTGAGAAGTGCTATATAACTGTTCTCATATACTTTTTTTTGGGTTTGTCTTGGGAAGTAGATTCTCAAGTATTTCATGTGGTCTATGGATACTTTAAATGGAATTTCTCTTTCTAACCCTTGCTCTTTAGTATATTATATATATATAAATATATATTATATGTATATAATATATATTTATATATACATATATATGAATATAAATAAATTCTGATGATTTGTGTGAATTTTTGTTTTGTCCTACTGCTTTGTTGAAATTGTTAATTGTTTCAAAGAGTTTTTAAGATTCTTTTCTCAGGTTCTCTAAATATGAGTGAAACCATTGCTTCTTCATTCACAATTTTGATTCATTCAATTGCTTTTCCTTCTCTTATTGCTAAAGCTAACATTTCTAATACAATATTGAATAGAAATTGTGATAATGTGCATCCTTGTTTCATCACTGATCTTACTGGAAATGTTCTGAGTTTAATCTCCCTTATATATAATGTTTGTTGATGATTTTAAATATTTGCTATTCATTATTTTAAAGAAAACTCTACTTATTCCTAAAACTTCTAGTGTTTTTAATAGGAATGAATATTGTATCTTATCAAAGGCTTTTTCAGCTTCTTTTGAGATAATCATATAATTTCTGTTGATTTTTGTTACTGAAATATTCAGTTATGTTGAGTGTTTTCCTAATACTGAACTATCCTTGCCTACCTGATATGAATCCTAGTTGATCATGGTGTTTTACTTTAGTAATAAATTGCTATAATCTCATTGCTAAAACTTTTTTTTAAGATGTTTTGCATCAATGTTCATTAGAGAGATTGATCTATAATTTTCTTTGTTTTAGTTCTTCCTGGTTTAGGTACCATGTTTGTGTAATAAATAAAATTTCACAAAACATCTTTTTCTCTAATTTTGAATTAGTTTATGAAGAATGGGAATTAGTTGTTCTTTAACTGCTTAGTTGAATTCACTTGTAAATCCATCTTTGCCTGGAGACTTTTTCTGAGGGAAATAATGATAGTTTCTTCAATTTCTTATTTTGAAATGGGGTTATTTAACTATGCTATTTCCTCTTCTGTTAATCTGGGTAGTTTATATATTTTTGTAAATATTCATCCATTCCATTCATGTTATCAAATTTATTGGCATGCAGTTCATCATAGGAGCTCTAAATTTTCTCTTTAATTATCACTTCATTGGTAGTGAGTTCACCTTTTTTTGATAATGGTAATTTGACTATCTTCTTTTTTTCAGATAAACCAGAGGTTCATGAATGTTATGGACGTTTTCAAAAAATACAACTCTTATTTTTATTTATGAGATCAATGATTTTCTTGCTTTCAATTTTATTAACTTCTCTCTTGAATTTTTATAATTTCTAATTTGATATTTTATTGGGCAATCTTTAATTTATTTTTCTACCTTTTTTAGTTGCATAACTGTTTCATGATCTCCTCTTTCTCTATTTTAGAGATGTGAAGTTTCCCCTCAAAATTTTCTTGGCTACATACATACATTTTGGCATGATGTCTCATTATTATTATTTTCTTTTATGTAATTATTATTTCTCTGATTTTGTTTTATTGATTCAGAATATAAAATTATTTAATTTCAAATTAGCTTTTGGTTTTTTCTTTTCTTGACCATTTATTATATATAATTTTTATTGTACCATATTCTGAGCAGTTTGTATTTAAATTTTATGCCTTTCTGCATTTGATTATAATATTTTTATGCCCTTGTACATGGTAAATTTTGGCATGGCTGCCATGTGATGCTGAGTATCTTCTTTTCTATCCTAATTAAGTTTTTGCCAGATGTCCATTATAGCTAAGTTTTCTAAGATTTCATTCACCTTTTTAAATTCCTTCTTGTTTATTTTGTGGTTAGATTTATCTCATTTGGAGAGAGGGAGATTTAGGTTCTCCATTATCAAAATGTTTCTCTCTATGTCTGCTTGAATTAACTTAACTTTTCCTCTAGGAATTTAGATGTTGCACCACTAGATACATATATGTTTAAAAAGGCCTTTTAGATAGTGCTGTTGAAGAAGATGTATTTTCCTTCTTTATCCTTTTCAAATGAGGTATAATTTTTTGCTTTATCCGAGATCAAGATCATTACAACTGATTTTCTTTTACTTCAGGTGAAGCATAATATATTTTGCTCCATCATTTCACTTTTATTCTGTGTGTATCTCTCTGCTTCATATGTGTTTCTCAAAACCAACATATTGTAGAATTCTGGATATTTCTTGGGATCCTCTAGGTGTAGCACCATTTCATCTGCAAAGAGTGAGAGTTCTGTTGCTTCCTTCCCAATTCTAATTCCTTTAATTTCTTTTTCTTTTGTAATTGCTGAAGCTAACATTTCTAATACAATATTGAATAGTACTGGTAATAATGGGCCTCCTTGTTTCATCCCTTATGTTATTGAGAATGCCTCTAGCCTCTTCCCATTGAATATAATACTTGTTGATGGTTTCAGATAGATACTGTTTATTATGCCAATGAACAGTCCATTTATTCCTACACTCTCTAGTGTTTTTAGTAAAAATGGGTATTGTATTTTGTCAAAAGCATTTTCAGCATCTATTGATATGATCATATAATTTCAGATATGTTTGTTGTGGATATAATTGATTATACTAAAAGTTTTCCTAATACTGAGTCAACCCTTCATTCCCAGGATAAATCCTACTTGGTCAAAATGTATTATCCTATTGATAACCTGTTGTAATCATTTTTCTAAGACTTTATTTAATACTTTTGCATCTATATTCATCATGGAGATGGGTCTGTAATTTTCTTTCTCTGTTTTAACACTTCCTGGTGTAGGTATCAGCACAATATTGGTGTCATGGAAAGAGTTAGGCAGAGTTCAGTCTTCACCTATTTTTCCAGAGAGATTATATGGAATTGGAACCAATTGTTCCTTAAATGTTTGATAGAATAGACTTATGAATCCATCTGGTCCTGGAGATTTTTTCTTAGGGATTTCAATGACAGCTTGTTGAATTTCTTTTTCTGAGATAGGGTTGTTTATGTATTTAATCTCCTCTTCATTTGACCTGGGCAAGTTATATTTTTTGTAAATATTTATCCATTTCACTTAGATTGTCAAATTTATTGGTATAGAGTTGGACAAAATAATTTTGAATTATTACTATAATTTCATCTTCATTGGTGGTGAGTTCACCTTTTTCATTTATGATACAATTTGGTTTTCTTCTTTCTTTTGTTTAACATCAAATTGACCAAAGGTTTATCAATTTTATTGGTTTTTACATAAAGCCTAATTTTGGTTTTATTTATTAAATCAATAATGTTTTACTTTCAATTTTATTAATTTCTCCTTTAATTTT
Source organism: Macrotis lagotis (assembly GCF_037893015.1). Lineage (NCBI taxonomy): Eukaryota > Metazoa > Chordata > Mammalia > Peramelemorphia > Peramelidae > Macrotis > Macrotis lagotis. The sequence goes on from NC_133659.1 coordinate 92,056,149, forward strand.
TAGAATTTCTAATTTGGCATTTAATTGGGGTCTTTTAATTTGTTCTTTCTCTAATTGTTTTAGTTGAATAGTTAGTTCATTGATTTCCTCTTTCTCTAATTTATTCACGTAAGCATTAAAATATATATAATATATCCCCAGACAGCCACTTTGAGTCAATCCCATAGGTTTTGGTATGATAAAAAATTTAAGTCATTCTATAATTTGTTGTTTGATCCACTCATTCTTTAAAGTGAAGTTATTCAGTTTCCAATTAGTTCCCGGTCTATATCTCCCTGGCCCAATATTACATATGACTTTTATTGCATTGTGATCTGAGAAAGATTTATTCACTATTTCTGCAGTTGATCATTACGTTTTCATGCCCTAGTGCATAGCCAATTTTTGTATAAGTGCCATGTACTACAGAGAAAAAAGTTATATTCCTTTCTAGCCCCATTCAATTTCCTCCAAAAATATATCATATCCAGATTTTCTAACAAACTATTTACCCCTTTAACTTCTTTCTTGTTTAATTTATGATTCGATTTATCTAGATCTGAGAGTGAGAGGTTGAGGTCTCCCACAAGTAGAGTTTTGCTGTCTATGTCTTTCCGTAGTTCTTTCAGATTCTCCTCTAAGAATCTGAATGCTATCCCATTGGGTGCATATATATTCAGTATTGAAATCACTTTATTGTCTATGGTACCTTTTAGGAGGATATAGTTTCCTTCCTTATCTCTTTTAATGCTATCTATTTTTGCCACTGCTTTGTCTGAGATAAGGATTGCTAACCCTGCTTTTTATACTTCAGTTGAAGTAAAATATATTTTGCTCCAATCATTTACCTTTACTCTATACGTATCTCTCTGCTTCAAATGAGTTCCTTGTAAGCAGCACATTGTAGGATTCTGGTTTTTAATCTACTCTGCTGTTTGTTTACATTTTAAGGGAGAGTTCATTCCATTCACATTCAAAGCTATAATTACTAACTATTCAATGCCCTCCATGCTATCTTCCCTTTACTTGTATTTTCCTCTTTCCCCACCTTTTATCCACATTCCTCAGTATTTTGTTTCTGAATATCACCCCCTTCAGTGTGTTTACCCTCCTATATCCACCCCCTCACTCCCCTTTTGTCCCCTTTCACTTTTTCCCTTTTCCCTTCCCTTCCTTCTGTTAGTTCCCCTTTTTTTCCTCCCCTCCCTTTTTCTGTTCTCCACCCCCTTTTCCCCTTTTAATACTTGAAGGGTTAGATGGTTTTTAAGTTAACTGAGTATGTGTGTAAGTTAACTTTAAGTCAAGTACGATGGGAAGTAGATTCAGGTGTTTCTCATCTCCTTCCTTCTTCCCCTCTATTACCATAGGTCTTTTGTACCTCTTAATGTATTTCTGTTAAGAAGTTTGTTTCATATCATAGGTGGGGAAAGATCAGGAGACTTAAGAACTTTGCCTGTCTTTTCTCCATCATCTTGGCCAAAGTCAGGATTCTGGGTTTTGATCCATTCTGTTATCCACCACTGTTTTATGGGACAATTCATCCTGTTTGCATTTACACTTAAGATTACTAATTCTGTAGTTCCCTCCATCCTTTCTTTCCCTTTGTGAGATAAAATGAAACTCACACAAATCAAGAGTCCAGAATCTGTGTCAGGGAATTGAAAGGTCTTTATTTCCTCGAGGAAAAGTCACACTCCATTTCAAAGTAATAATATCCAGCAGGGTGTGTGTCAAAAATGAAAACATGTAGATCATATCTTTAGTAATTAATAATCCTTTTTCTAAATTATTTCTTTTCCCACCATTGGTTGTTGAGACAAACTCACATTCTACTTCCTAATATCAGACAACCAGTTCATGGCAAATTCAATCCTCATTATCTGAATAATTCATAATTAATCTTTATCCTATTGGAAAGTGACAGTTTCCAATTCCATATTACCATAATTATTCATAGCTTAATCTATACCCTATTAACATGATGTTTTACAAACCTTCATTCTGCATTTCCTTTGACTAATTTTGCAGATGTCTAATCAGAAAGATAAAGTCGATTCAGTTCTCCTTAAGATTACCTCATGTTCCAAGAATATGGAGACCACACAATTCTTACTTCTAAATAAAAAATAAAGATAAAGTGAAACAGAAGTGTATTAATGAGAAGGTAGTACTGAAGGTCATTCTCATCACCTGAGCAAAAGAATATTTTCTTTCTGTATATGAACATCACAACCCATGGGCAAGAGATAGAAAGAGAAATTCCTTCGAAAGCAATTGTAGACAACATTAAATCCTTGGGAATCTACCTCCCAAGGCAAAATCAAGAAATCATATGGGAAAAGTTTTCATGAAGAAACTTCACAAGAAACCATCTCTCACATCCCCATTTATATTTATCCCTTTGCTTCCTTCTTATTCCTCCTCACCAAAGTTTGATTCCCTTTCCCCTTTAACATTTCTATTAAAATTTATCTTTCAGGTTATTTTCACTTATACCACTAAAGTTCTTCCCTTGTTTCAGTCTCTTCTTCCCTTATCTTTCCCTTCCACTACCCCAGCCTTTCCTGTAGAGTTTCATGGATCTTCAAACACAAGTGGGAATGTATCATATTCCTTCTCTAAACCAATTTTGAATAGAATGTACTCAATGTTCACAGCCTCCCTTCTTTCCCTCTAAAATTATAAATCTTTGTGTCTCTTTACCTTGTGTCATTTAACACAAAAGAACTATTTATCCAGTATCAGCAATCACAGTTTGATCAATTGACTGTTTGATAAGCTCAAATGTTTATCAAAATCTGATCACAGCTCAGTTTATTGATTTATTCTTTGATAAGCAGAATTTCCTCAAAGTCACTAAGTACCCACCTCCAGTCATTCAAACTTGAGTCTGAGAGGTGCTGTGTGAGTCTGATTGTGTTTCTATTGTATTTAAATTGCTTCATTTTTACTACTTCCAGTATCTTCTCCTGTATTTGAGATTTCTGGAATTTAACTATTACAGAATTTTTACCCTGGGATGTCTTTCTGGATATGTCCCGTATACTCTTTCATTGGTTATATATATATAGATTCAGACAGTTTTCCCTGATAATTTCCTGTATGATGTTTTCCAGGTTCTTTTTTGATCAAAGACTTCTGGTAGTGTGATGATTAGTAAATTATCTTTCCTGGATCAATTTTCCAGTTCATTTGTTTTTCCTAAAAGTTATTATATGCTTTTTTCCATTTTTTTCCATTTTTTTATTTGGTTTGATGAAATCTGGTTATCTTGTAGATTCTTTGGTTTCTATTTGTTCAATTTTGCTTTTTAAGGATTTATTTTCAATTAACTTGCATTTACTTTTCTAGGTGGTTGTTTTTACTTTTAATAAAGTTGATTCCTTTGGTCAATTTTTCATAATTTTCCTGAGTGACACATTTTTTCCATTTTTTCTTCTTCTCTTAGTTTTTAAATTCTTTTTAAGGTCTTCTATGAGCTTTCAGGTTTGAGTCCAATTAGTAGACATTTTTGAGACTTCTTCTGTGAGTAATTTTTCACTTATTATTTTCTTCCCATTGTTATTGTTATCATATTTATCTGCAAAGGAGTATTCTATAGTGAATGCTCTTGTCACTTTTTTGCTCATCTTTGTTGTTTTAGCTCTGGTCCTGCCTGGGGTATAGGGACTATAGATCCAAACGTTTTATACTGGGGCTGGGGTCTGATCTCTGACTTGTCATTGAACAAGATGTTTACTATTCTTTGTAGATCTTATTTTTGTAGAGGTTTCTGTCTTCCTTTATGTCCAGATACTGCCTATTCAGTGCTTTGTTCCCAATTCAGATCTGTCTTTTGTCCAGGTGTTCTTAGTGTTCAGATTTTGTTTGAGTTTTGTACCATCCCTGGTGGCTTAATACCTAGTTGTCAGGACTTATGCTGTTGTTAAGCTGTCAGGACTTGGACTGCACTGTGGTTTAAAGCCCCCCCATTGCTTTGCTGACTCTCCCACCTTGCTTGGTCTTATTAACCCATTGGAACTAACTATATCTATATTTTTTGGTTCAACAGTTTCACCTTCTACCAAAGGAATTATGTGGACATGGGTTAGAAACCTCTATTAGCTGCTTTACATAAGCAATAATAAAAAATATAGATAGGGTAAAAAAAGTTTTCTAAATTCTTATCTTGTCATTTTCCTACTCAAAATTCTTTGGTAACTACCCATTGGCTGCTTAATTCAGAAAAAACGTTATTCATCAATCATTCAATGCCCTCTACAGTCTATATGCAAATAACCTTAAAATTACTGCTCTTTATATACTTTATATGCCCATCAAGTTCACTCATAGTTTACTAAATTCTTCCTCACTTTTTTGATCTCTTTCATCACACTATTCAGTTTAATGAAATACACTTTATATAACCCCAATTCTTTAGATTCTATACAGACATGAAAATACTGCAAACATAGGCACCATCTCTTCTGTGTATCTTTGCAGGAATTATATGATTGAAGGAACATCTTCCTCAAATATTCAAATAACACTTTCCTTACATGTATATATATATATATATATATATATATATATATATATATATATATATAATATATATATGTGTGTGTGTGTGTGTATCTATATATAATTTTATTTAATTATATTTCTTATCTTCACTACTAAATTATGAGATCTTCTAGGATTTGTCCTATATGTATTCATTTTTGGGTTTCCAGCACTTATCTCAAATATAACTGGTCTTGACTGAAAGAAGTCTGGAATGTAAATAAAAACATTAGAGCAGCAATATGGGCAAACAGAATACTTTTAATAATCCCAGGAAGATGTGAATTAAAATTCAGGTATTGAAACTTAGTAATTATATGTTCATAGACAAGACATCAAATGTGTCTGTGTCTACTTCTTATTTTGCACCATGGTGAAATTGAAGATATCTGCAATGCTTTGCTTATAAAGGTTGCCATAAAGACAATAGACAAATTACTTTGCATTATTGAAAGCCACTTAAAAATACCAGGAATTCATATATATATATATATATATATATATATATATATATATATATATATATAGCAGCTAAAACCATAAATAATTCATGAAATGACCATTAAAAGTAAAACAAGAATAATAAAATGTAAATTTCAGATTAAGCAAAAAGGTATAATGTTGTTTCAAAATTTATAAGCAAAAATCCATTATTTCAGTTAAATCCCAGCTTTTGAAATTGAAGATGGAATCTGTTCCTATTCATTGAAATCATGAATTGGGACTTATTATTTAATATGTGGTATCTTTTTTTAAAAAAGTGCAGGTTTCTTGAGGGTGGAAAGAATTGAAATTTTTAAAAGTTGTATTTCCCAGAGTATTAGCATGATGAGAAACATATCTTAAGTTTTTTAAGTCATTTCTTTATTTTCATCCATATGCACATGTAAAGTTTTAAGTTAAAAAATTTCCTTCCATCCTCCCTAACCACTCAGCTGCGGTCAGGTTAGCAATGTAAATAAATATTTTGTTAAACATGTTAGAGATTAATAATTTTCCAGACAAGGAATTAAGATTAAGGGAAAGAATTATATAAAAGATAATTTTTATAAAGTGTTGGTCAGATTTGGAAGGGTTGCTTTTGTGTGTGTGTGTGTGTGTGTGTGTGTGTGTGTGTGTGTGTATGTGTGTGTGTGTCTGTGATGAGCATCCTCTCAATTTCCAATTCTTTCCAAATATAAGAAGAGCTGCTATGAATATTTTGGAACATGGTAAGACTTCCTTTTTTTTTTTTAATAATTTCTCCTGGGTTATAGCCCTTGAATTAGATTTGCTTGGTCAAAAGGTAAGAATAGCTTTGTTGCTCTTTGGGAATAGTTCCATATTCCTCTCCAGAAAGGTTGGATCCATTCACCACTCCACCAGCAATGCATTAATGTCCCAGTCGTCCCACAACTTCTCCAAAAATGATCATTTTTCCCTTTTTTTTTGCATCTTAGCCAATCCAATAGGTGTGAGATGATATCTCATTGCTGTTTAAATTTATATTTCTATGATCAATAATTATTTGGAGCATTTTTTCATATGATTACATATTGCTTTAATTTCTTCATTTGAAAATTGTCTATTCATATCCTTTGACTATTTGTCAATTAGGGCATAACTTGCTACCTTATAAATTTGATGCAATTCTCTATATAATTTAGAAATGAGACCTTTATCAGAACTCCAAGTTGCAAAGGTTGTTTCCCAGCTTTCTGCTTTCCTTATAATTTTGTTAGCATTGGTTTTATTACTGCAAACGTTTTTTTTTTTAATTTAATGTAGTCAAAATCATTCATGTTGTAATTTACAGTGTGCTCTTATTTTTGTATGGTCCTAAATCTATTCCCTTTCCATAGATCTGATAGAGCATTTCTAATGTGATTAATTTATACATGGTGTCACTATTTATGTCTAAATCCTATACCCCTTTTGACCTTATTTTGGTATAGGGTATGAGATGTGGAGCTATGACTAGTTTGTGCCATATTATTTTCCAGTTTTCCCAACAATTTTTGTCAAATAATGAGTTCTAATCCCAGAAGCTGATGTCTTCGGGTTTGTCAAATAGAAGATTGCTGTTGTCATTTACAGTGACTTCTTTTTAATTTATCCCTTTTAATTTACTGGGAGAGAAACAAAAACTGTAGTTCAGTTCTGTACTCAGATTCCAATGGTTCTGTCTCTGGAATGAGTGGCCTTCTTTATCATAAGTCAACTAGAGAAATCGCTTCAATATCTTTTCCCACAGTCACAATTATTATCCATATTTCCCTCCTCTATATTCCTTCCCACTCTCATTTATTCTATTCTCTCTCCTTTCAGCCTGACCCTGATGAGAAGTGTACTGTATATGAGTACCCTCTTCCATGATCATACCTCTCTTCTAACATCTACTCCCCTCTCCCCTCCCACATCCCCCTTATCCCATCCCTTTCAACTCATTTTTATCTAGGGTAAGATAGATTTCTAAACTCTATTAAGTGTGTATATTATTTCCTCTCTTCCCCATTTCTGATAAGAATGAAGTCTCACTCATTCCCTCTCACCTTCTCCTTTCACTCCACTACCAAAGCATTTCTTGACTCTTATGTGAAGTACCTTAGCCCATTCTTCCTTTCCCTTCCTCCAAGTATTTTCCTTTATCAGCCATTGACTCTTTATACCATATTATACTGTTATATTAAACTCTCTCCTGTATTCATATATATGCTTCACCTGTGTCCTGTACTTGGAGATCAATCTTTCTGTTCATCTCTGGTCATTTCAATAGGAAAGTTTGAAAGTCTGCTGTTTCACAGAAAATCCAGCTTTTAGACTGAAAGAGAATGTTCAGTTTTGTTGAGTCATTGATTCTCAGTTGTAAACCAAGCTATTTTGCCTTCCAGACTATCATATTCCAAGTCCTACAAGCCCTAAATGTAGTCACTGCCAAATCCTTAATAAGCCTGTCTATAGAGCCATGGTAGTGGAATTGTTTGTGTCTTGTAGCTTTTAGTATTTTTTCTTTGTCTTAGGAGTTTGGGAATTTTGCTACAATATTCCTGGAAGTTTTTCTTTTGGGATCTCTTCCAGGAGGTGATCAGTGAACTCCCTTAATTTCTATTTTACCCTCTGCTTCTAGGATCTCTGGGCAATTTTACTACATTATTTCTTGAAAAATGTAGTTTAGGCGATTTTCCTGGTAATGACATTCAGGTAGCCCAATAATTTTTAAATGATCTCTTCTGAATCTGTTTCCAAGGTCAGTTGTTTTTCCAATGAGATATATCATGTTTTCTTCTAATTTTTGTGGGGTTTTTTGAAACAGTTTTATTTCTTCTCACAAAGTAATCTGCTTCCTTTAGCTCCATTCTGAACTTGAAGGAGTTATTTTCTTCAGAGAACTTTTTTATCTCCTTTTCCAGCTGGCCAATTCTGATTATTAAGGCATTCTTCTCCTCTTTTGCCTTTTGAGATCCATTTTCCATTTGCCTTAAACTGGTGATAATGGACATCCCTGTTTCAACTCTGATTTTATTGGAAATTTTCCAGGTTTATTCCCAATACATATAATGATTGTTGATGGTGAGATATATATATATATATATATATATATATATATATATATATATATATATATATGTATGTATGTATGTATATAATTTATTACTTTAAGGAAAGCTCCATTTATTCCTAAAGTTTCTAGTGTTTATGATAGGAATGGATGTTGTATTCATCAAAGGCTTTTGCAGCAATCTATTGAAATAATTTTATGATTTCTCTTCTTTTTGCCATCTATATGTTTGTGTTGAGTGTCTTCCAAATGTTGAGCCACCCCTGGCTATGTGGTATAAATTCTACCTGATCAAAGTGTATTATCCTACAAATTGCTGTAGTCTCATTGATAAAATTTATTTAAGATTTTTACAACAATATTTATTGGGGACATTAAATTAAAAGTTCTTAAATGTTTTGTAGAATTCACTTGTAATTTCATCTGGACTTGGAGACATTGTCCTAGGTAGATTATTGATGGTTGTTTGATTTTTTTTTCTAAAATGTGGTTATTTAAGTAATTTATTTCCTCTTCTGTTAATCTGGGCAGTTTGCATTTTTATAAATATTTACCCATTTCACTATGGTTATACAATTTACTGACATACAGTTTGATAAAGTAGCTCCAGATAATCTCATTAATTCCCTAGTTATTGTTGCTTAGTTCATTTTTGATATTTGTGTATCACTGCTCTCTTTTTTTACTCAGATTAGCCAAAAGGTTTGTCTATTTTATTGGCTTTTTCATAAAACCGACTCTTAGTTTTATTTATGTGATCATTGGTTTTCTTGCTTTCAGTTTTATTCATCTCTCCCTTGCTTTTCAGAATTGCTATTTTGGTATTTAATTGGGGATCTTTAATTTGCGCCTTTCCTAGCTTTTATAATCACATACCCAATTCATTGATCTTTTCTTTCTCTAATTTATTCATATAGACATTTAGAGATATTAAATTTCCCCTCAAAACTACCTTGACTGTGTCCTATAAATTTTGGTAGATGTCTCATTATTATCATTATCTTGCATATAATTATTGATTATTTCATTATTTGCTGTTTTATTAACCCATTTTTGAGATAAAGTCATTTAATTTTCAATTAGTTCTTGACCCGTTATTGCAGGGACTTTTTATTGCATTATGATTGTATGAGAAGTGTGTATTCATTATTTCTACTTTTCTTTATTACATTATAAGTTTTTCATGCCCTGCCTGGTACATGGTCAATTTTGGTGTAGGTGCCATGTACTGTTGAGATAAAGATATATTCATTTTTGTCCTCATTAATTTTTCTCTAGAGGTCTTTCATATCCACGGTGCCTAAGATGTCATTCACCTCCTTAATTAACTTCATTCTTGTTTATTTTGTTGCAGATTTCTCTAGTTCTGAGAGTGGGAAATTGAAGTCTCCCATTATTAAAGTATTTCTATCCACGTCTCCTTGTACTTCACTTAATGTTTCCTTGAATTTGGATGCTATAACACTAGTTCCATACATATTGAGTAATGATATGACTTCAATAACAATGGCACCTTTTAAGAAAATATAGTTTCCCTCCTATACCTTTCAATGAGCTTGATTTTTGCTTTTATTTTATTTGATTTTATGATTACTTTACCATTTTTTTTACTTCAGCTGAAGCATAATATATTTATATTTTGCTCCAAACTTTTCCATTTTCCCTTTGTGTATCTCACTGCTTCAAATGCGTTTCTTGTAAATAACATATTGTAGGATTCTGGTTCTAATTCCTTCTTCTATCTGCTTCTATTGTATGGCACACTATAACCCAATCACATTTACAGTGAAGATACAAATTCTGCATTTCCTTCCTTTCTTTCATACTTCATTGAATTTTTTCTCATTCCTTTTCTCTTATTTCTCCTAACAAATATTTTCCTACCTTTTCCCTTTGACTTTTCTTTTAAAAATGAAATTTTCAGCTAATTTTGACTTAAATTTTCACCTTCCCTTTTATCAATCCCTTCTTCCCTTATCTTTCCCATTCCCAGGCACACCCTTACCCCCCACTCCTGTAGATTAGGTTAGAGTTTTCTTTATTTAATTATTTTTTTAAATTTATTTATACACTACTAAATTATTCTGGTTTAAGAGTACTCTTCTTTAAGAGACTCACTGCAAAGTCATCAGCTTTCTCTAGCTCCATTTTACATGTCAAGGATTTCTTTTCCTCACAGAGCTCTCTTATCTCCTTTTCCATCTGGAGAACTCTGATTTTTAAATTATTCTTCTCATCAAAACTTTTTGAACTGTTTTATCCTTTTGACCTAAAATGTTTTTAATTAATTTTTATTAAAGATATTATTTGAGATTTACAATTTTCCTCCCAATCTTACTTCCCTCTGCCCACCCCCCTACCGAAAGCAATCTTTCAGTCTTTATTTTATTCCCATGTTGTACCTTGATCCAAATTGAGTGTGATGAGAGAGAAATCATATTCTCAGAGAAGAGACAAGAATTCTAAGAGGTAACAAGACCAGACAATAAGATATTTGTTTTTTTTTCTAAATTAAAGGGAATAGTCCTTGAACTTTTTTCGAACTCCAAAGCTGTTTATCTGGATACAGATGGTACTCTCCTTTGCAGACAATCCAAAATTGCTCCCTATAGTTGCACTGATGGAATGAGCAAGTCCTTCAAGGTTGATCATCACTCCCATGTTGCTGTTAGGTAATACAGTGTTTTTCTGGTTCTGCTCATCTCACTCAGGATCAGTTCATGCAAATCCCTTGAGGCTTCCCTGAAATCCCATCCCTCTTTGTTTCTAATAGAACAATAGTATTCCATGACATACATATACCACAGTTTGCTATGCCATTTGCCAATTGAAGGACATTTACCTGATCTCCAATTCTTTGCCACCACAAACAGGGCTGCTATAAATATTTTTGTACAAGTAAAGTTTTTACCCTTTTTCTTCATCTCTTCAGTATATTGACCCAGTAGTGGTATTGCTGAGTCAAAGGGTATGCACATTTTTGTTGCCCTTTGGGCATAGTTCCAAATAGCTCTCCAGAAAGGTTGGATGAGTTCACACCTCCAGCAACAGTATAATAGTGTCCCAGATTTCCCATATCCCTTCCAACAACAATCATTATCCTTTCTACTCATATTGGTCAATCTGAGAGGTGTGAGGTGGTACTTCAGAGAAGCTTTAATTTGCATTTCTCTAATAATTAATGATTTAGAGCATTTTTTTCAATATGGCTATGAATTGCTTTGATCTCCTCCTCTGTAAATTACCTTTGCATATCCTTGGACCATTTGTCAATTGCGGAATGGGTTTTGTTTTAAAAATATGACTCAGTTATCTCTAGTTTTTAGAAATGAGTCCTTTGTCAGAATCATTAGTTGTAAATATTGTTTCCCAATTTACTACATTTACTTTGATTTTGGTTACAGTAGTTTTTATCTGTGCAAAAGCTTTTGAATTTAATGTAATCGAAAACATCCAATTGTTTTTTGGTGATATTCTCCAAATCTTCCTTAATCATGAACCACTCCCCTTTCCATAGATCTGAAAGGTACACCAGTCCTTGATCTTCTAATTTCCTTATAGTATTATTTTTTTATGTCTAAATACTGTAACCATTTGGATCTTAACTACCAAGTTAAAGGGTGTGAGGTGTTGGTCTAATCTAAATTTCTTCCATACTAACTTCCAATTAACCCAGCAGTTTTTATCAGAGGGAGTTTTTATCCAAATGGCTGGATTATTTGGGTTTATCGAACAGCAGATTACTATAATCATCTTCTGCTTTTACACCTAGTCTATTCCACTGGTCCACTACTCTGTTTCTTAGCCAATACCAAACAGTTTTGATGACTGATGCTTTATAATACAATTTTAAATCAGGTCGGGCTTAGCCACCTTCTTTTGCACTCTTTTTCACTAAGGTCCTGGCAATTCTTGACTTTTTATTGCTCCATATGACTTTATTCACATTTTTTTCTAAGTTGTTAAAGTAATTTTTTGGAATTTTGATTGGTAGGGCAATAAACAGATAGTTTAGCTTTGGTAGAATTGTCATTTTTATTATATTAGCTCTACATATCCATGAGGAGTTGATATTTGCCCAGTTATTTAAATTTGATTTAATTTGTGTGATAAGTGTTTTATGAATGTTTTCAAAAAGATTCTGAGTCTGTCTTGGCAAATAGACTCCCAAGTATTTCACATTGTCTGAGGTTACTTTGAATGGGATTTCTCTTTCTAGCTCTTCCTGCCATATCTTGTTAGATATATGTATATATATATATATATATATATATATATATGAAAGTTGAAGATTTATGAGGGTTTATTTTATAACCTGAAACTTTGCTAAAATTGCTAATTGTTTCCAGTAGTTTTTTGGATGACTTATTGGGATTCTCTAGGTAGACCATCATGTCATCTGCAAAGAATGAGAGTTTTTTCTCTTCCTTCCCAATTCTAATTCCTTCAATTTCTTTTTCTTCTCTAATAGCTGATGCTAACATTTCTAATACAATATTGAATTGTAGTTGTGATAATGCGCACCCTTATTTCACCCCTGATCTGACTGGGAATGCCTCTAGCCTCTCCCCATTGAGCATAATGCTTGTTGATGGTTTCAGATAGAAACTGCTAATTATTTTAAGGACCAGTCTATTTATTCCTACACTCTCTAATGTTTTTAATAGGAATGGATGCTGTATTTTGTCAAAAGCTTTTTCAGCATCTATTGATATGATCATATGATTTCTGATAGGTTTGTTGTTTATATAATTGAGTATACTAACAGTTTTCCTAATATTGAACCAACCATGCATTCCTGGAATAAATCCTACTTCATCATAATATATTATCCTAGTGATAACTAGCAATTGTTTTGCGAAGATTTTATTTAAGATTTTTGCATCTATATTCATCAGGGAAATAGGCCTATAATTTTCTTTCTCTGTTTTAACTCTTCATGGTTTAGGTAACAGCACCATATTGGTTTCATAGAAAGAGTTAGGCAGAGTTCCATCTTTCCCTATTTTTCCAAAGGGTTTATATAGGATTGGAACCAATTTTTCCTTAAATGTTTGGTAGAATTCACTTGTGAATCCATCATGCCCTGGAGATTTTTTTTATAGGGCATTCAATGATGGCTTGTTGTATTTCATTTTCTGAAATAGGGTTAAGTATTTAATCTCTTCCTCATTTAAGCTGGGAAACTTATATTTTTGTAAATATTCATCCATTTCACTTAGATTATCAAATTTATTGGAGTAGAGTTGGGCAAAATAATTTCAAATTATTACTTTAATTTCCTCCTCATTGATAGTGAGTTCACCTTCTTCATTTATGATACTAGTAATTTGGTTTTCTTCTTTCTTTTTTTTAATCAAATTAACCAGAGGTTTATAATTTTATTGTTTTTTTCATAATACCAACTTTTGGTTTTATTTATAAATTCATTACTTTTTTGCTTTCTATTTTATTAATTTCTCCTTTAATCTTTAGAATTTCCAATTTGGTATTTAATTGTGGATTTTTGATTTGTTCTTTCTCTAATTTTTGTAGTTGCATGTATAGTTCATTGATTTCCTCTTTCTACAACTTATTCATGTAAGCATTTAGAGCTATAATATATCCCCTGAGAGTCGCGTTGAATGAATCCCATAGGTTTTGGTATGTTATTTCACTTTTATCATTATCTAGGATAAAATGGTTAATTCTTTCTATAATTTGTTTTTTGTTCCACTCATTTTTTAAAATGAGATCATTCAGTTTCCAATTTGTTCTGGGTCTATATCTTCTTGGGCCCAGTGTTGCATATGACTTTTATTGCATTGTGATCTGAGAAAGATGTATTCTCTATTTCTGCCTTTCTGCACTTGATCATTAGGTTTTTATGTCCTACTACATGGTCAGTTTTTGTATAAGTTCCATGTACTGCAGAGAGAAAGGTATATTCTGTTCTATCCCCATTCAATTTCCTCCATAAGTCTATAATATCTAATTTTTCTAACAATCTATTTACCTCCTTATCTTCTATCTTGATTATTTTATGATTCGATTTATCTATATCTGAGAGTGGGAGGTTGAGGTCTCCTGCTAATAGAGATTTGCTGTCTATGTGTTCCTGTAGTTCTTTCTGCTTCTCCTCTAAGAATTTGGGTGCTGTATTCCTGTATTGAAATGACTTTATTGTCTATAGTACCTTTTAGGAGGATAATGTTTCCTTCCTTATCACTTTTAATGCTATCTATTTTTCCTGCTGCTTTGCCTGAGATAAGGATTGCTACCCCTGCTTTTTTTTACTTCAACTAAAGCAAAATATATTTTGCTCCAACCTTTTACCTTTACTCCATATGTATCTCTCTGCTTCTAATGAGTTTCTTGTAAGCAGCATATTGTAGGATTCTGGTTCTTAATCTACTCTGCTATTTGCATAGGTTTTAAGGGAGAGTTCATCCCATTCACATTCAAGGTTATGATTACTAATTCTTTATTGCCTTCCATGCTATCTTCCCTCTTTTTGTATTTTCCCCCCTTCCCCCCCTTATCCGTATTTACCAGTATGCTGTTTCTGAATACCACCCCCTTCAGTGTGTTTACCCTCCCCTTTCTTTCCCCTTTCCCTTTTTCCCTTTTCCCTTCCCTTCCTTTTGTTATTTCCCCCTTTCCCCCCCCACTCCCATTCCCTTTCTCTGCCCCCCCCTCCCCTTTTCCCCTTTTAATACTTGAAAGAGTGGATGTTTTATAAGTTAACTGAGTATGTGTAGGTTGACTTTAAGCCAAGTCTGATGAGAAGAAGATTCAGGTGTTTCTCATCTGCTCCCTTCATCCCCTCTATTATCACAGGGTTTTTGTACCTCTTACTGTAATGAGATATACCCCATTCAATCTCCTCCCTCCTCCAGTCTCTTTCCTGTCCCCCTTTTTAAGGAGGTGGTGTTTTTTAGATCATTCTATCTAAGTCATAGAAAATTCTGAATGTCTGTCCCTTCTAATTCAGTATATTCTTTCGAACAGAGTCAGAATTCCTGAGAGTTATTAGAGTCTTTCTCCCAAGTGGGGTTAACGCCAGTTACATGCCATTAAATAGCAGTCTCATGGATAGGTCAGGAATGTCCATCATTTCTGGCTAGGTATATTCTATCAGAGTTACAGTTCTCAAGATTTATGAGAATCTTTTTCCCCCATGCTGGGATATAGCCAGTTTCAACTTAGTGGATAGAATTTTTTTTCCTTTTACCACCCCCCCTTTTTTTTAACCTTTTCATGTGTCTCTTGAACCTCCTGTTTGATGTCCAAGTTTTCTGTTTAGCTCTGGACTTTTCATCAGAAATTTTTGGAATTTTTCCATTTCATTAATTGTCTATATTTTTCCCTGGAAGCGAAGGCCCAGCTTTGTGGGTTTTTGGATTCTTGGCTGCATTCCAGGCTCCCTTGCTCTTTGAAATATCTCATTCCAGGCCCTTGGATCCCTTAATGTTGATGCCGCCAGGACCTGTGTGATCCTTACTGTGGCTCCTTGATATTTAAATTGTTTCTTTCTGGCTGCTTGCAGGATTTTCTCTTTTATCTGATAGTTCTGGAGTTTGGCCACAACATTCCTTGGTGTTTTCATTTTAGGATTATTTTCTGGTGGCGATCGATGTACTCTTTCAATAACTACTTTGCTATCCAATTCCATGATATCAGGGCAGTATTCCTGCACTAGATCCTGTAATATTCAGTCCAGACTTTTTTCCTCTTCAATATTTTCAGGAAGTCCTATAATTTTCAGGTTGCCCCTCCTCAATGCATTCCTGATGTCAGTGGTTTTGTTGATGAGATATTTTATATTTTCTTCTATTTTTTCTATTTTTTGATTTTGTTTAACTGACTCTTGCTGTCTCATGGAGTCATTAGTTTCTGTAGACTCCATTCTTTTGGGGAGGGGGTGTTTTCTTCATTAACCTTTCGCAAATCCTTTTCCAATTGGTCAATTCTACTTTTGAAAGAGCTTTCCATTTGACCAGTTGAGGTTTTGAGGGAATTAATTTCTTTTTGCATTTTCCCATTTGAAGATCTGAGAGAATTATTCTCATTTTGTATTTGCCCAATTGTACTTTCTAAGGTTTTGTTTTCTTTTTGCAAGGTATTAATTTTCTCTCCCAAATTTTTAAGCTCCTCCCTTATTTTTTCAAGGAAGTCTTTCTGTGCTGAAGACCAGATCATATTCTCCTCAGAGGTTCCAGTTCTGAGTTATGGTCTTTCCCTTCATGGAATTTTTCTATGGATCCACCTTTCCACTGACCCTTCTTCATTTTGCTAAGACCTGAGTTGGGGAGGGGCTGGTTCACATGGCCTTGGTATCGCTAAAGGCTTTACTTACTGAGTGCAATTTCTCTGACTGGTCAATAGGGAGTGATGGTTGCTTTCTCTGGAGTGTCTGTAAGCTTGATTGAGGCCTTCTCCCTTTGCTTAAAGGGAGGAGTTGGAGCTATTGAATTCTTTTGCCTTCAATCAATGGTGGGCTTTCCCCTGTCCTGAGGTCATTCCTCAACTGGGCTGGTTCTTCTGCTCACACACCTGGGTCTGAGGCAGAATTAGTTTGCATTTGTTTGTTTGGGAGGTGGTCTGAGTTGTAATGGGGACCTGACTTCCTCAGACCAGAGTAGCCCAGGGATGGTATCTGCAGCTATCCTGCACCAGAACTCTTCCCCCAGCCCTGTCCTCAAGCTCCTGGGGGACAACACCAACACTAGCCCCTCTGCTCCCTAGTTGACTCAAACCCCTGCTGTCTAGCCCTGCAGCTTATCCAGCAGGTCTGGCTTTCAGGCCCTCAGACTCTGGGTTCCCACTCAGCTGCTAATCTTGCTGATTGGGGCTGATCCTCCCTCTGAGCCCAGACTCGCGCCCCCCCGCACAATTCAGCCAAAGCTGCTGCCTGAGACAAATCCTGAGGTAGATGTTCTTTCTCCTGGCTTTTATTTCTGGCTTTTGTGGGTCAAATTCCTTTTAAGAGGTTTGTCTCATGTGATAAGATGGGGAAGAGATCAGGAAACTTTATAACTATGCCTGCCTTCTCTCTCTGCCATCTTGGCCAGAAGTCCCCTAATCTGGTTTTTTAAATGTTATTTTCTTCAACATTTTTTGGATCTCCTTGACTAACCTGCTGACTTTGTTTTCATGTTCTACCTGCATCTCTCTCATTTCTTTTTCCCATTTTTCTTCTAACTCCCTTACTTGATTTTCAAAATCTTTTTTGAACACTGTCATAGGATGAGTCCAACTTCTATATTTCTTGGAGTCCTAAGGTGCAGAAGCTTGTACTTTCTTATCTTCATATTGTGTATTTTGGTCCTCCATGTATCCAAAATAATTGTTTATAGTCAAATTCTGTTACTCATTTCCCCAGACTGTGTCTGCTTTTGGGTTGCTTCCTAAGTTTATGAGTATTATTGGGACACCCCGCTCTGCAAGAACCTCAGTGTGTCAAGCACTGACTGCTCTCCTGGTCTATGAATGACCATAAGCACACCCCTTTGCCCTGGAGCTATGAGGGGGTGGTCTCTGTTCTATGAGGGACCTTGACTGTGACCAGGATCTGAATGTGGTGAAAGCTCCAGAGTCCTGTTTTAAGGAAAGAGTACAGACCTCAGCAGTCTCCCTCAAATTCCTTACCTCCAGTGGGCTGAGCACTAAGGGTGCAGCTGCCTGGATGCTCCTGTTGGGCAGGTTCATGGGCCTACTTCTGCCTTCCTGGGATTTGGGCTGTGCAGAGTGCTTAGGCTGTGCTGAGTGCCCTGGCCACTCTGAGGACCTGGACTTTGTGCTCACTCACAGGTCTCCCTGATGAACTTCCAAGTTGTGTTTGGTGCTCCCAGGGGTGCAGGTCAGGAAACTGTTTGTTCTATTCCTGGGGAGCTGAAATTCCTTCACATGGTGCTGCTCCTCCAACCCTTTGTAACACAGTTTCCCCACTATTTTTCAGGTTACCTTGGGCTGGAAAATTCCCTCACTGGGTCTTTCTGTTGGTTCTTTCTTGAAAATTTAGTTAGTCATAATTTTAAGGGTTTTGAAATATTTCCCATAGAGCACCTAAGAGAGCCTCTTCTCCCGCAGTCATCTTGCCTCCACCCCAATTAGATTAGATTTTTAAACCCAAGTGGGAATGTTATCTTATTCCCTCTCTGGGTTAATTCTACTGAAAAGAATTTACTCAGCATTCACATTTTCCCTTCTTTCCCTCTAACATTATAAATCTTTGTGCCTGATCTCTATGTATTAATTATCAATCTAGTACTATTAATCAGATATAATCAATCAAAATGTGATTATTTGATTTCTTGATAAGTTCATTGTTTGCTTGGTTGCTTGATAAGGAGCATTGATTCAAATTACATCAAATTATAATTATTATCCTTTTTTACCTTATCCCCTTTGCAAATATCTTTCAAATATACATAATCTACTTCATGGGCCAAAGTATCATTCAAAGCCATATCATTTCTTGAACTATTTGTGCTTGAGCTATTAAGCCTATTTTCTCTCACACTTTACTCTCCCTCCCCTACCTAGGGTGAATTTTGAAGTTCTCCAAGTACTGGGAGTCTCTGGAGGTCTCACCTGAGAACTTTAGAAATGATTGTAAGTTACAAAGATACTGACTCAGGCCCTTGCAGTTTATGATCCCTTATTAGACAAGCTACTAAGTACTATAGGATTAAAATGTGTTAATGGATAATGTGACATTTATGCTTAAACTTAAAAGCCCTGCTTTTCTTCAAGGCTTTTTGTCTCAAACATAGTGATGTTATCTTGGACCCTTTCAATGGAGAGATTGGACCCAACTATACCCATATCCTTTATGTCTCATGATCTTTCAGTGTTGAGGCTGATAGATCCTGTGGGAGGCTGGTTGTGTTTCCTTTCTATTTGAATTACTTTCTTTTTGGAGCCTGTAATATTGCCCCCTTTATTTGAGAATTCTGAAATTTGTCTATTAGAGTCCTTGAAGGTTTTATCCTGGGGTCTCTTTATGGAGGAGTTCTGTGGATTCTTTCATCTGTTACATTGTTTTCTTGTTCTAGTAGACTTGGACAGTTTTCCCTTTTAATTTCCTGAATGATGTTTTCCAAGTTCTTTTTTTGATCTTGGCATTTGGGTAGTCTGATGATTCATAGATTGTCTGTTCTGGATCTATTTTCCATGTCATTCATTTTCCCTAACAGGTACTTTACATTTTCTTCAATTTTTTCAGTCTTTTATTTTGTTTGATGCAATATTATAGTCTTGTAGAGTCTTTGATTTCTATTTCTTCAGTTCTAATTTTTAAGATTTTATTTTATTTTGTTCTATTAGCTTTTTTGTTTCCTTTTCCAGTTAGTTATTTTTCCTTTTAATGGAGTTGATTTTTGGGTCAATTTTTCATATTTTCCTGCATGACTTTCATTTCTTTTTCTTTTATTTTCTTCCTCCCCTTTTCTTTTGTTTTTAAATTCTTTTTTTATGTTCTTCAATGCGCTTTTGTATTTGATTCCAAGTTACAGACTGTTTTGATACTTCCCCTGTCAGTGATTTTTCACTGGTTTCTTCTTCAGACACAGCAATGTTATCTTCTTTCTCTGTATGGTAGTTTTCTATAATGAGTGCTCTTTTATATTTTTTGCTCATCTTTGTTGTTTTGGCTTTCCTCCTGGGGTATAGGGAGTTCAGATCCAAACTTTTTTTCTTTTCTTGCTGGCTCTGGTGTCTGAAACCTGGCTTATTGCTGACCAAGATATTTCCTATGCCCTCCAGGCCTTGCCTTTGCAGAATGTTTTCTTCATTTATGTCCAGGTTCTGACTTAATAGTGGTTTGTTCCCTATTCAGTCCTGTCTTTTACCCCAGGGTTCTCAGGGTTCAGACTTTGTTTGAGGGTGGGTTCCTCCCTGCTGACTTGCTATCTGGACACAGAGACCTTTTGAGTTAAGTTCTAAGAACCTGGTTTGCTATGTGCCTAAGAGCTTCCTGCTGACCTTCCACTCTCCTGCCTTCAATGAAGATCCTCCACAATGTCTGTAGTTGAAAACTTCTTTGAATCTTCTCTTTTTCTTGGTGTGATCTGTAGTTTGAATGTCAGATTAGAGGCTTCATTTATTTTTTGTAGGAAAAAAACTTTGGAAGTATGTTAACTTCATGTTGCCCTTTTGACTCTGCCCTGGTTCTTTTAGTAAATAGTCATTTAACAATTTCCTTCCTTCCTTCCTTCCTTCCTTCCTTCCTTCCTTCCTTCCTTCCTTCCTTCCTTCCTTCCTTCCTTCCTTCCTAATAAATTTACTACCAAGTTCTTCTTTTAGTTTTTTCTATCTTAATTGATATTTTTATTTTTCCAGTTACATGTTATGGAAATTTTTCAACATTCATCCACTTGCATATCTATAAGTTGAACATTTTTCTACCACCTCATTTTCCCACCCCTCTCCCCTCAGCAGTGGACAGTTTGGGAAAAATTGTACACGTACATCTGTGCTTAACAAATTTACTATCAATCATTTTGAGTATGAGGAATTGTGACAAAGGAAAAAGAATGAAAACCATGGGATAGGAATGGAAAAATATATGATAAATTTTTAAAAAGTGAACAAAATATCCATTCATATTCTGTGGAGTCTTTGTTTTTAATTTTTGCTTTGCTTTTGCTTATTTTCTCTCTGGATTTGGATATCATTGCATGTATCAGGGCTCCTAGGGTTGACTCCAAATTTCAATGTCCTTTCTCCTTTATATACTAGGAAGGATTTATAAGTTAAGAGATACCTCAGTTGTTTGCAGGATAATAATGTAATTTATTTTTCCCTAGTTTCTGTCTAGTCACAAAATTTTATCTGAGGAATTTAGGTAAAATCATCCAAATAAGGTTCTTGGAAGGCAGTTTACTTATAGGGAAGTAATTGATATGACAAACTGATGATGTATTGGTCAGTTGCTCAACAAGCATTTATTAAGCAATTTCTGTTTTACTGGAACAGTACTTAGTTTTGAAGAAAAAAATAAAGGGAACACAGTCTCTATTCACATGAAACTCACATGATTGAATAAAAATGCATTTATTAGGCATAAAGCATTATTACTAAGGGAAAAGAACTAGGTTTAGTACTAGGAATAGAAAAATCAAGATAGTCTATGATTTCAAGAAAATCACCCTCTAATCAGGAAATGTATATAAAAATACTTCAGTTGAAAGTTAGATAGAAAAATATCACCTTCAGAGGAAAGAGGTAAAGCATATGGTAACATATTCTTCTTATTATTATAATTTTAGGTTTTTATAAGGCAAACGGGGTTAAGTGGCTTGCCCAAGGCCACACAGCTAGGTAATTATTAAGTGTCTGAGACCGGATTTGAACCCAGGTGCTCCTGACTCCATGGCTGGTGCTTTATCCACTATGCCACCTAGCCACCCCGGACATTTTATTATTGATGACATTTCTACTGATAAAAGAATCAGTTCTGATAATTGAACCATTTCATTGTTCCAGAGACTTTAGTGGTAAGAGTTACCTTCTCTGAATCTTCAATAATTTTAGCACCTGTTGGAGAATGTCATGTATCATATCCAAAGAGGTTACATGGTCCTAATTACAAAAAGGAAGGATTTTAGACAAAGGCAGAGGGACTATGTAACTCACAAGGTTCTTAGCCATACCTATGCATTGGTGATAATTAGACCAGGATATTCATTCATTCACTCATTTATTTATTTATTTATTTATTTATTTACTTACTTACTTACTTATTCATTCATTCATTCATTCATTCATTCATTCATTCATTTGTTTGTTTGTTTGTTTGTTTGTTTATTCATTCATTCATTTGTTTGTTTGTTTATTTAAATGTTTTGTTTTTGCAAGGCAAATGGGGTTAAGTGGCTTGTCCAAGGCCACACAGCTAGGTAATTATTAAGTTTCTGAGACTGGATTTGAAACCAGGTATTCCTGATTCCAAGGCCAATGCTTTATCCACTATACCACCTTGCCACCCCCTTCCTGTTGACATTTATAAAAAGAAAATGAATATAAAACAGTTTTGCCAGTGATTTTGGTTTAGAACTATTCTGTGTGATTGCCTTAGTATCTCAAAATGTATAAAACATATTGCCTTCAAATTACATTTACCAGAAAAAAAAATTTATATAAAGTTAATTAATGTGGTCTCCACCTTTCTTTCCAAAAATGACCCTAGCATAAGAAGAAAATATCAGGATGAATGGAGAATTATATTATACAACATGCTATCTAATATATTTGAATATATTAATGAATATTAACATGTAAGAAACAGTTTAAAGAATAGTAAATATCAATCATTCAGTTTAATAAGGTATGCCACAGGACACAGAACTCACGTAGGATCTGAATCCATTGAAGCCCAATCAATGACTGTTTTTACCAAAGTGAAAAGGTTTTAATTTCAAATCACTAATACATTGATTTTATAATCCTCAGATTACCCTAATTTGCAAAATTCTGTCATCAAAAGACTGATCATAGGCTATTAATTTTTCCCCAATTATATAAAAAACCATCTAGAAGAGTTGGGACATCTTTATTACTAATGTTATTTCAGTTGTTTCTGATTCTTCATGAAAGCATTTGGAGTTATCTTGGAAAAAAATACTGGAAATATTTGACATACATGTTGAATTTTACAGATGGGAAAACTGAGGCAGGCTTAAGTGATTCTTAACCAAGGTCTCACAGCTAGTAAATGTCTGTTTGATTAAGATTTGAACTTAAGTCCTCCTGATTCCAGGGCCTGTAGCTAGCTGTTCCTTATCACCTTTGACTCAAACATTTTGCTTTTTTCCTTTCTTTATATTCCAACACTTAGAACAATTTCTTGAACATTGTAAACACTTAATAATTGCTTTTTGAATATTCCCTTTTCTCACAAATTATTTTGTATTAATTTGTTGTATACATTTTGAATTTCCTGTTCCTACATTTTAAATTCTTTGAGGAAAGGAACTGTTTTATTTATTTTTTAGGTTTTTTTTTAAATTTTCAGTGATTAGCAAAGTGGTTTTCTCATACTAAGCACTGCCTCTATTTTAGTTTCATTTAATTGAGAGGAATTATATCTGCATTGATGAGGTAGAGGAGCATACCAATACTAATGAAATCAAGGAACATTTGAAATAATAAAATATGAATTAGAAAAATATAGTTAAATGAGAGTTATTAATCATTTTATTCATTTCTTTATTAATTATTGAAGTGAATACAGTCTAGTCATGTACAAAACATTGTATTAGAAACAGTGTTCACTTTAATTTTGTGACTAGAATACTCTGTTAATGCAAAATTCAGTTTTTCATTATTGGCACATAGGAAATGAAACACCTGTTTGCCAAATAAATAAAGGCATGTCTGCCACTGCTCATCTCCTGCCAGCACAGTTTACCTGGCAGCTTCTTTAAAATAGTGTAAATTGAGAGAAGTACTCATTAGAGTAAATATAAAGCCTTTGTATAAACAGGATTAGGTAGAAAAAGATATAGGAAAACTGCACATTTTACCACCTGTGTTTATATAATGCTTGCCAAAGCAATAATGTGATGCTAGAAAAAGGTAAAAACATGGATTATGATGATAACAAGAAAGTAATCAAGGAATCCAAATCCATACATTTACATCATTTTGGGGATCCTTCAAAATGCCATTAGAAGCCAAGTTCCTCTTTGTAATATATACTAGGCTCAGAGCAGATTCTTTCAGAATTACTCAATCTTCCAACAAATGTTTTCTAATATCGCACTGTGTAATGAACTGTTTTATTAACACAGTGCCAAAATACACAAATGTGATTCTTGGTATGAAAGAAAGGGTAGCAATGAATAATTTCAGTTTTTAGTCACAAAAAATATAGGTAAAAAAGAAATTTAAAAAGAAATAAATGATGCCACTTTATTCATTTTTCTAAGGATTCTTCAGAATCAAAATCACATAATTTCAATTAAATAGAAATTCAGAGGTTATAAAATTGAGGGATGATTAGATTAATATTTTCTGTCATGAATGAAGTGACAGTCTGGTGAAACTTATGAATGCCTTCTGAGAATAATGATTTTAAATGTATAAAATGTAAATCATAAGAGTAGAGAAGCTATTTTATTGAAATTCTGTTAAACTATTTGAAAATAAAACTTCACAGACCATAGGTCAAAGTCTATGATCTACAGTAACCCTAACTGACTATTTAGAGAGCCAACAAAGTGAGGAGCCAAAATAATGGATCAAAGACAGCAACTCAACAGAACTTCCTTAATATTCCCCTCCAAACAACTTCAAAATAATGACTGGAATTATATTTTGCATTAGCAAAGAAAACAAAAGGTCTAGGGAAAACATTTTTAAGCCTAAGAAAACCTAAGAGATTTGTAGGAGACATCGTTATCAATAGGGTAGAGCCTTATCTAGAACAAATGTGGAGGCAGCGACAAGAACCACAATAGTAGCAGGAGTAGCTTTGGAAGTACTTAGCTCAAAAATTGTAAAGGATTAGATAGCTGAACAAAAAAAAATTACAGGGAACACTTTACTGATACTGGGTATAGATAGAGTTAAGTGGCAACTCTATTACCCTTACATAGTCCTCAGTTGCAGTTCCAGGGTAAGGAGGAGAACTAATGGTTAATCATTAGGGAGCAGGGGCCTTGGACTTACATCCAATGATAAAAGGAATGCTAGTGTTTGTGGCTTTAACAGAGTGGGTAAAGATCAGAGTACAGATAAGGATAGAAGTGACCATATCTCTGCCAGAATTAGAAGCACCAAAAATTTAGACTCCCAGAAATAAATCTGAAAATAGCATCACAAAAACATTTGAAATTTGTGACTGTACCTAACCACTTCTATGCTAGTAGTGTTTAACTTTAATAAAAAGTTCAAAGTCAACAAATTGTTTTGAAACAAACAAACCAAAAACCCTGACCATAACAGTCTACTACAGTGAGAGAGAACTCCAAGACAAACACAAAAGACTATAATGATGTTAAAATAGTTAAAAACAGAACCTCAAATAAAGGGTTAATTGGATCTAAGCCCAACAAGATTTCCAAGAGAAATTAAAGAAATAGATAAAAGAATTTTAGAGAAAAATTTGGGAAAAGAACTGATAATGATGTAAGCAAATTATGAAAAGAGAATTAGCATTTTTAAAGAAATGCAAAAATGCTACACAAAACAAAACAAAAAATAAGAATTAACTGTAAAAGAAGTACAAAAATTCATTTAAGAAAAGCAGTGTTAAAGAGCAAAATAGTTCAAGTGGAAAAAAAAAAAGAACAAAATACTGACCATAGAAATAATTGATGCCTTAAAAAGTCTAGTTTAACAAGTGAAAGCTAAGGATTTCATCAAAAAAAAAAAGAAAAGGAAGTCAAAAGATTGGAAAAAAATAAAAGAAAATGTGAAATATTTAATTAGGAAAAACAACTCATGTTAGAAAAAAATGAAGACTGGTAATTTATGGTTTATGAGTATATCTGAAGGTTATGACCAAAGAAAAAACTTAGACATCATATTTCAAGAAATTGTAAAGGAAAACTACCAATTTCTTAGTGCTAAAAAAATCTTTTCTTTTCCTGTATCGAATGTGTTTGTGTGTATGTGTGTGTGTGTGTGTGTGTGTGTGTGTGTGTGTGTGTGTGTGTGTGTGTGTGGAGTTAAGATCTTTGCCTAAAGCCCCTTAGCTAGCATATATCTGAGACTGATTTTGAATTCAGGTTTTCTTACTTGTAGACTAGTACTCTATCAACTACACCACCTAACTGCCTCAGTCAACTTTATCCTGTTGATAATTTCCCTAAAATCTGGTGTGCAGAATGGAGGACAATATAATTTGTATGGTTACAGTTCAATGGCCCTATGATTCCCTACTTCTCTTCTTTTTTTAAGTAAATACAGTAGTTTCTATTATGTTTGTAATGTTTTGAATTTTAAAATTTCCCCCCAATCTCCCTTCCCTCCCTGACTCCCCACAGAAGGCAGTATGATAATATTTACATTGTTTCCATGCTATATATTGATCAAAGTTCAATGTGTTTGAGAGAAAAACCATATACATTGGGGAAAAATATAAAATATAAGAGATAGCAAAATTACATGGTACATAAGACAACTTTTAAAGAAAATTGAAGGTAATAATCTTTTATCTTTGTTTAAATTCCACAGTTCTTTCTCAGGATACAGATGGTATTCTTCATTGCAGATACCCTTACAATTGTCTTTCATTATTGCAATGATGAAGTGAGCAAATTCATTAATCCTCATGTTGCTGTTAAGATGTACAATGTTCTTCTGATTCTACCCATCTTACTTAGAATCAGTCATGCAAGTGTTTGTAGGCTTCTCTGAATTACAACCCCCCCAGTTTCTAATAGAATAATAGTGTTCCATAATATACATTTAACACAATTTATTCAGCTATTCCCCAGTTAATAGATAGTCACTCGATTTCCAATTCTTTGCTACCACAAACCGAGATGTTACGAATATTTTTGTACAAGTGAAGTTTTTACCCTTTTTCACAATCTCTCCAGGGTATAGGCCTGGTAGGATTACTGCTGCATCAAAGGGTATGCACATTTTTATTGCTCTTTGGGCATAATTCCAAATTGCTCTACAAAAAAAGATGGATCAGTTCTTAGCTCCACCAACAATGCATTTGTGTCCCAGATTTCCCACATTCCTTCCAACATTGATCATTGTCCTTTCTGATCATATAGGACAATCTGAGATGTGTGAAGTGGTACAACAGAGGTGCTTAAATGATCATTCTATGATTAGTAAAGATTTAGAGCAATTTTTCATATGACTATGGATAGCTTTGATTTCCTCATCTGTAAAATTCCCTTTGTTTATCCTTTGACTATTTCTTCTTTGCGAAGTAGTTTTTTATTTATAAATTTAACTCAGTTCTCTATATATTTTAGAACTTAGTCTTTTGTGGGAAACACTAGTTGTAAAATCTATTTGTTACCCAATTTACAACATATTTTTATCTTGTTTACAGTAGTTTTGTTTGTTCAACAGCTTTTTAATTTAGTGTAATCAAAATTACCCAGTTTGATTTTACTGATGCTCTCTATCTCTTCTTTGGTCATAAACTTCTTTCCTTTCCATAGATCTGACAGGTAAATTATTCCATGTTCTCCTAGTTTCTAATAATATTGACTTTTACGTCTAAATCCTGCACCCACTTTGATCTTATATTGGCTTTGGGTGTGAGATGTTAGTCTAATCCAAGTTTCTGCAATACTAACTTCCAATTTTCCTAGTTTTTATCTAAGAGAGAGAGTTCTTATCCCAGAAGCTAGACTCTTTGGGTTTATAACCCAAGAATTGATTGGTAAAGCACTTGATAATTAGTTTAATTTAGAGAGAATTGTCAATTGTTATTAAATTACCTCAGCCTATCCATGAACAATTGATATTTTCCCAATTATTTAAATCAAATTCTATTTTATGACAAGTGTTTTATAGTTGTTTTCAAAGTGTTTCTGAGTCTGCCTTGACAGGTAGAGTCCCAAGTATTTTTATTGTCTGAAGTTATTTTAAATATGATTTCTCTTTCTAACTCTTGCTGCTGTATCTTGCTAATAATATATAAAAATACTGAGTATTTATGTGAGTTTATTTTATATACTACAACTTTGCTAAAGTTGCTAATTATTTCTAGTCATTTTAAAGATGATTTTTAAATGTTCTCTAGGTAGATCATAATGTCATCTTCAAAGAGTGAGAGTTTTGTTTCTTACTTCCCAATTCTAATTCTTTCAATTTCTTTCTCTTCTCTTACTGCTGTAGCTAACATTTCCAATACAATATTGAATTATAGTGGTGATAATGGGCATCCTTGTTTCACACCCTGATCTTATTGCGAATGCCTCTAGCTTATCCCCATTGCATAAAATGCTTGTTGATGGTTTCAGATACATACTGCTCATCATTCTAAGAAACAATCCATTTACTTCTATCTCTCCAGTATTTTTAGTAGGAATGGATACTGCATTTTTTTCAAATGCCTTTTTAGCATCTATTGAGATAATCATATAATTTCTGTTAGGTTTGATATTGATACAGTCAATTATATTGACAATTTTCCCAATTTTGAAACAGCCCTGCATTCCTGCTTTGAATCCTGGATAATTTGCTATAATCTCTTTTCTAAGATTTTATTTAAGTTTTTTGCATCCATATTCATTAGGGAAATAGGTCTATAATTTTCTTTCTCTGTTTTGACTCTGTCTAGTTTAAGTATTGTTGTCACTGGAGGGCTAAGTAACTATTCCCTCAAATAGTTGAAAGTCTCAAGATTTATGAGAATCATTCTATCAGGTGGGGATATAGCCAGTTTCATCTTGTTACATTACAGTTATTTTTTCTTGGCCTTTTTTTAAATTTTAATGTAACTCTTGATTATCTTGTTTGGAGTCCAGATTTTCTATTTAGCTCTGGTCTTTTCCTCAAGAAAAGTTGGAAGCCTCCTATTTTGATAAATGTCCATCTTTTCCCCTGGAAGGGAAGACTCTATTTTGCCAGATAGTGAATTCTTGGCTGCATTCCAAGATCCATTACTCTTCAGAATATTGTTTTCTGGGCCCTTGGATCCCTTAATGCTGATGCACTCAGGTACTGTGTAAACATTACTGTGCCTCCTGGGTATCTAAATTGTTTCTTTCTGGCTGCTTGTAGGATTTTCTCTTTTATCTGATAGTTCTGGAATTTGACCACAGTAATCATTTCTGTTTTCATTTTCTAATCCCTTTCAAGAGGGGATCAATAACTATTTTGCCCTCTGGTTCCATGATATCAAGGCAATTCTCTTTCACTATATCTTGAAGTATGAAGACCAGGCATTTTTATTATCCTCTATATTTTCAGGAAGCCCAATGACTGTTAATTTGTCTCTCCAGAGTCTATTCTCTAGGTAAGTTCTGTTGGTGATATAGTTTATATTTTCTTCTATTATTTTTTTCATTTTCTTTGGTTTTGTTTAACAGATTCTTTTTGTCTCATGAACTCAATAGTTTTTACAAATTCCACCCTTTTTCTTAGAAAAAGAAGTTTTGTTAATTTACCTTTTGCAACTCTTTTCAAATAGGTGAATTCTATTTTTAAAAATATATTTATTTTCATCCACATATTTATACATATTTCAAAGTTCGAAAATTCCCCTACAATCTCCCTTCTCACCTTCCTCTCCTCAGCAGGGAACTGTCAGGTTAGCATTTTATGTACATATTTTTTAAACATGTTGACAAATTAATAAGTTTTGGCATGAGGAATTCTGATTAAGGGAAAGTGATACATAAGAGATAATGTTTTTTAAATAGTTCATCAGATGCAGAAGGATTTTTTCTTTATGTTTTGTTTTTCTTCCTCTGGATGGGGATAATGTAGTTTACAGCCAGTCTAATACAGTTGCCTAAGCTCATTGGACTACTGAGAGGAGATACTTTCTTTAAGATTGCTTCTGTCACAATGTTATTTGTTTCTATTCCCTTTGCTCAGCATCAGATCCCATAAGTCATTCCATACTTCTCTAGAGTCTGAGCCTTTATTATTTCTTATAGAACAATTGTATTCATGTACCATGACTTGTTTAACCATTCCCAAATTAATAGGCATCCCTTCAATTTTTAGTTCTTTGCTACTACAAAAAAGAGCTGCTATGAATATTTTGGAACATGTAGGACTTTTCCCATTTTTTTATAATTTCTTCTGGATATAGACCTAGTCGATTCTAATTTTGAAGTTGATTCTCATTTGCCCAATTGTGGTTTTGAAAGGATTATTTTATTTTTGCACATGTCAAATTGTATTTTCATTTTCTTATTGCAAGATGATTATTTCCTGTTGCAAAATGTTAATTTTCTGTTGTATTTCTTTTCCAAAATTTTCTAATTGATTTTTAAACTCCTTCATGATCTCTTCTAATAATTCTTTCTGGGCTGGATACCAATTCATATTCTCCTTAGAGGTTCTGAATCTGGGGTGGCTAGGTGGTGCAGTGGATAGAGCTCTGGCCCTGGAGTCAGGAGTACCTGAATTCAAATATGGCCTCAGACACTTAATAATTACCTATCTGTGTGGCCTTGGGCAAGCCACTTAACCCCATTTGCCTTGCAAAATAAACCTAAAAAAATTTTTAAGAATGTAAAAAAGAAGTTCTGGATCTTTGTGAGTTCAGATTTTTCTTCTCGAGGTAACATTAAATAGACCTCTTTCTGCTGGATTTTCTTCATTTTCCTAGAAACTTGTGTTGGGGGAGGGGAGTGTTCACAGACCTTTTTGTTGAAATCCCCACAGGTTTTGCTCACTTAGATTAGTAACTCCAAGTGGATAGCCAGTAGGGTATGCTAGACACTTTCTCTGGAGTATCTGTGACCTTGATTTGTGGCACCCACTACCTATACCTCAGGGGATTGGGCTAGCAGCATCTGGATATCCTGGAACAATGTAGGCTGGGTCCTTGGGCTATATATTTAGTCTCCTTAATCTTCATTGAGTAAAGAGGGAGGTCTGTTGTCTACACCTGAGCCTAGAGGCGTGGGGGTGTTGTTACTGTTTGGAAGAGTCACTTTCTCCCACAGGGATGCAGGTGGAGGGGACTCACCTGGAAACACAGGGACTCCACATTTGGCCCTGGTCTTCCAGATTAATCAAGCTGAGGGATCAATATCCAGCCGCACTCTGGAGCTCTCCTGCCCACTGCTCTGGAACTCCCCCTCCAGCTTTGCTGGAACTCTCCTGCTGCTGCTCACATAGCCAAAGCTTCTAGAGCTGTTCTCAGATTATTCCAGAGCCACACACCACCACCCCTATGCTGACTCTCTGCTCTCTCCCCCAGTTCACCATGCTCTCCCGAGACAAACCTTGTTGGTAAATGTTCTCCTAGGTTCTTTTTCCTTGATTTTGGGGATCTAAATTCTGTTAAGAGGATTGATTCATATTAGTTCTCTGAGAAAGTCAGGGAACCTTAGGACAGTGCTGGGCTCCACTCCACCATCTTGGTCCCAGCAATATGATATTTTCATTTGTCCTAAACTGGTTTTTAACATGCTATTTTCTTCAGTTATTTCTTGTATTTCTTTCTCCAAACTACTGAATTGGTTTTAATGATTTATATGCATTGCTCTCATTGCCCTTCCCAATTTTTCCTCTACTTCCCTTAATTGTTTTTCAAAGTCTTTTTTTACTTCTTCTATTTCCTGAGTTCATTTCCTGTTCTTCTTGGAGGGTTTGGATAGAGAAGCTTTGACTTTGTCTTCTTCTGAGTGTGTATTTTGATCCTCCATAGGACCAAAGTAATGTTCTATAGTCAGATTCTTCTTTTTCTGTTGTTGGCTCATTTTCTCAGTCTATTAAAGATTTACTGCACTTTCAAGGTATTGGAGAGAGAGGGTATTGAGACACTCTACAGGGTTTTTAATTCCTCCAAGATCTTATGAGTGGATCTAACTGCTCTCTTGCTATACTCTGGTCTGTGGATGACAACAGGAATTTCCCTCTGTCCTGGAGCTGTGAGGAGGGTCCTTGCTCCACTATGGTCATATGGGGACCCAGACTGCAATCTGGACCTTAGTGTGGACAAACATCAGATCCAGCTTCAGGGAGAGTAGAGTCCTCTGCTCTTTCCCCACCCCTTTAGCATCTGTGTGCTGGGTGCTCTGGAAGTATTAGGTGGCTCTGCCAATTCCCACTGCAGGGCTTCTCTGAAGCCAGTTCTCCATGCTCACTCTGTTGCCACAGAATTCCCTCACTACCACTTCAACCTGTCCCTAGTGATCCCTGGGCCAAGAGGTTTGAAAACTGCCCTCTCTGCCATAAGTTCCACGTGCCCCCAGGAACCCAGGCCACCCCAATGGTCTGTTTCTTGAAGACCAGAGCATGTTTGTTCTGGCATGGCTGTGCTGTGGTATGGTTGTTCTGCATCTCTATCCAACTTCCAGTCCTGATAAAACAAAACTTTCCTGCAGATCTTGTAAGTTGTCTTGGACTGGGAATTTACATCACTCAGTCTTTCTGTGGGTTCTGCCCTAAATTTTGAAAACAGTCATAATTTGATGATTTTTGGGGGTTTTTGGGGAATGAATTTCCATTAATTTCTGCCCTCATGCTGTCATCTTTGAATGACTTTTTCACTGCTATTTAAAAGATAAAATACCCCATTTATGAACCTTCATTAGATTAAAAGTATTTTATTCTTCTACTTTACTATCCAAGTTTGAAAGGGTTATTTTATGCACATACAAAGATAAATGAATAATCCAGTCAACTGTGGGAAAGATCTAAATGGTTAACCCTCAAATTTTCTCTCACTTTCTGTTTCTTTGTGGGAAGGGCAATGGGTTTAAATGACATTCCCAAGGTCATGTAACTAGTAATTATCAAGTATCTGAGGCTGAAATTGAACTAAGGTCCTTCTGACTGCAGAGCCAGTGCTCTTTACACTGCATCACCTAGCTGCCCCCACTCAAAGTCTGCCATACACTGGGGCCCCTGCCTATGCCTTCTAATCTAGTAGAGAATTCCTAGAATATTTCTGGTTATTGGTCAAATTGCCTTAACAAAACCCCACAAAGTAATTATAATTTTTTTTCCTAAGGAGAAATTATTTACTGGTCCAAAAATTATGTGAAGTTACTAAGGCAAGATAACAGTGTTGAACATAAGCTAATTGAAAATATAACAAGACTGTGACAGGAAGAAACAAGGAAAAGAAAGTCTAAATACTTCTCTCTTCATAAGACTAATTCTGTCTCTATCTATCTTTATATACAACTCCCCATAGAACTGGGGGAGAGAATCATCTATTCAATGTTCCTCAAAAGAGAAAGATCCTAGAATAATAATCAATTTCAGATAACTTTTGTTTTTATAAAATTGATAGGACAACTTCTTATACTTTCCTTCATATACTCCTGCCATCAAATTTCTTTTCAGTGCCTCAGAGAAGTTTCTCCTATTTCCACCAGCTGCCAGTCCTCAGAAATTACTTTGCATATTATTTTCTCTGTGCATGGTATTTATTCCAAAAAAACAAGATCCTTATGATTACGGTCTATTTCATATGCATCTTTGTATCTTCAGCAGAAAACATAGTGCCTGGTATATGGTATATGGACTATAATTCCATAAGTTTAAGGATTTTTTACATTTTATTTTTCCTGGTTATATGCAAAAAAAATTGATATTCATTTCTGACCTCTCTCCATTCCTCCTATCCTGATCTCTCTCATTGACAAAGCAAGTTATTTGATATAGGTAAGAAATATGTAGTCATGAAAAATATTACCACAATAATCATGCTGTAAGAGTAAACTTACCTCTCCCCAAGAAGAGAGAAACTAGAAAAACATGGAAAAAATTATGCATCAATCTGTTTCAGGCACCATCAGCTCTATTTTTAGTATGAATAATATTCTTTACCATAAGTCTTTCAGAATTTTCTTGGATTACAGCATTGCTGAGAATAGGTAAGTCAATTATAGCTGATAATATTATAACATTGCTGTTACTTTGTAGATAGTGCATTTCTCTTTCTATCTATTCATGTAAGTTGTGATATTTGTTTGCTTGTTTTGTTGGTTTTTTTAAGTAAGGAAATACTGTTCATCATTTCTTAGAATATTATCCATCATAAATCATAATCACATACCAAAATTGATTGAATAATTCCCCAACAATTAGACATCAAAATCCAGTACATTGCCACAAGAAAATAGCTATCATAAATATCCTTTTACATAGAGGTCCTTTCTTTCCTGTTTTTGATCTCTTCTGGAATATAGAGAAAGTAGTGGCACTGTTAGGTCAAAGGGTTGGCATTTATTGCCCAAATTGCTCTACAGAATTGTTGTATGACTTCACAAAAAATGCACATTGATCTCATTTTCCCTCTCCCCTCCAACATTTGTCACCTTCTCCTTCTGTCCTATTACCAAATTCTAAAGGTATCAGGTAATATCTTAGAATTATTCCAACTCAAATTTCTCCTATCAATAGTAAGTTAGGACACTTTTAAAAACATATTTAAATAGATAAAATGATACCCTCATCTGAAAACTGTTCATACCTTTTGATCAATCATCAATTGGGGAATAATTATTATTTTTTGTACAATTGATTCACTTCTCTGTTTTTAAGAAATGAGGTCTTTATCGGAGAAACTTCTTTCAATATTTTTTCCTATAGTTGCATTTGCTATTTTCCTCTACCCTATTCCCCATTTATTTTCTCTTTCCTTTCATTATGTCTCTCCTCAAAAGTGTTTTGCATTTGACTACCCCCTCCCACAATGTTCCTTCACTTATCATTCCCCACTTTCTCCCAATCATTTCTCCTTCTACTTTGATCTAGGGTAAGATAGATTTCAATATACATTTAGACATATATCTTACTCCTTTTCAGAGCCAATCTTGATGAAAGTAAGACTCATTCACTCCCTTTCACATATCCCCTCTTCCACTCCCCTGCAAATGCTATTTCTTGTCTTTTGTGTGAAATCTTACCTCATTCTCCCTTCCCCTTTTCTCTCCAAGTATATTAATATATTATAATAATATATTATTGCTACAAATTCAACTTCCACATGTGCTTTTCTATATATGTTCCTTCTAACCACCCTAATAAATGAGAAAGTGCATATGAGTTATCAGTATCAACTTCCCATACAGAAAAATCAGAAGTTCTACCTCATTAAGTCTCTTATGATTTGACTTTCCTGTTTACCTATTTATGCTCCATTTGAGTCTCATATTTGAAGATCAAATTTTCTGTTCACCTCTGGTTTTTTTAATCAGGAAAGTTTGAAAGGTTCCTATTTAATTGAATGTTCATCTTTTCCCATGAAAGACTATGTATAGTTTTTTTTGGGTGGTTGTTTCTTACTTATAATACAAGCTCTTTTGCTTCCAGAATATTCTATTCCAAGTCAAATGATTTTTTTAATGTAGAAGCTGCTAAATCTTGTGTTATTCTGATGGCAGCTCCACAATATTTGAATTATTTCTTTCTGGTGGTTTGCAATATTTTTCCCTTGACCTGGGAGCTCTAAAGTTTAACTATAACATTCCTGGAAGTTTTCATTTTTCCATCTCTTCATGGATTACTCCATTGTGACTTGGACTGCACTGTACTCCTCTCTCACTCTGAGACAGCAAACCCTTTTCTAGGACCCTGGATCTTTTTCCTGCATCTTCCAACTTGTGTTGGGCTTGGAAAATTGTTTCACGCAGTCATTTTGTGGCTTCTGTAATTCTAGAATTTGGTTGGAGTCATTATTTAAATGTATTTGGAGTTGTTGGGGGAGAGCTCCAGTGAGTCCCTGCTTTTACTCCATCTTGACTCTGCCTCCCAAGAAATTTTTTCTATCAATGCAACTAGTTATCTTCTCTGATACTCAGTCTTAGAGAACTGCCTAAGCACTTACTCCTCCAAGTTAATGTTCTTCAAAGGTCTTATAGCAACATGTGTTGAAGGTGACTTCTTGACTTTGAAGATGGTTTTCTATTCAGATTTCTCACTGCCTCTGGCATAATGTTGTTTAAACACCAAGTGGAATTTTCATTGTACATGAGGGAATGAATAAATAAATAAATAAATAAATAAATGAAACAAAGGTTAAATATTAATGAATCAAATACCTGAAAGAAACCTCATCTACCATCTTTTCTTAAACAAGATGATTTATTTCCATTCACTCTACTATTCAATGTTATAATCCAGCTTCACTCCTCTTTTACAAGAATGACAAAAGCTGAAAAGTGTTGACTATTTTACCAAACATAAGGTCATCAATATAATCCAGTCCATATTCCTCATTAGAGACAACATATATTGATCAAGATAGCTATTTAGGATATTCAGGATGTAAAAATATTAATTACATTAAGGATAAGTTATTCACTCCATCCATGACTCTTTAGAAGAAAACTGGTGAGGAAGAAAATGATTGTTTTACTACTCTCTCTTTTCTACAGCTAGAGAGTATCAGGTATCAATTATATCAGTTCTAAGAAGGATGGAACGGGTGCCACTTTGAAATCCAAATAATTCTTAAAATGACAGAATGCCTGAAAAAAACAAAGAAAAAGAAATAGACTATAAATTTTAAAGTAAATAATCAATAAGACTGAATGAGAGTTGAGATTCAAGAGAAACAACAAAGAGTTGGTTGAGTTTAGCAGTGAGAAAGGGAAGAAAATTTATGAATTCTAAAATCAATTTTGAGTGTTTTTTCATCTTCCTATACATAAAGTTATTTTCTTTTGTGGTTGAATAGAAAATGAAAATAAAACCTCAAGAGTCAGATTAAAACTCAGACTTCACAAAAATGGCTAACATCATTGCTAGGAATACAATTGGTAAGAAGTCCTTTTAAAAAACAGCTCACACTATAGAGAAAGAAGCAGGTTGTCAAGAAGGAAAGGAAGGCTAAACTCCTAGGCTAAATTCCTTTAGGCATATTTTAGGAGTGTACTATGAAAAATGGAATATTGTGAATTGAATTTGGAAGGACACTGAGTATGAAATTACTCTTAAAGGAAATTAAAAAACAGGCCCCTTTTCTGCCATGTGCTATATATCACAATTAAAAAGAAACTCTATGACACAGCATTTCAAAGTCATTATCTAGCCTATAAGACTGATTCTCAAGGGACTTTATTTCACAAGTTAATATGTAAAATCTTCCAGTGGATTTATTTTTTTTTTTGCATTACGAAAATGAATTTTTTTCTATATGCTAACCTAGCATTTCAGAGAGAAAAAATTCCAAGAATAATCAAAAAAATCTATCATTCTTAATTTGTCTTTGATTTTTACACTTAATTCAATATATTTAACATAATACTTAATTTAATACTATATTTAATAGCAGTTAAAATGATGATTGAGTCAATATTTGCATTTTAATTAGAATTTCAATTTTTTACATTGACTAAATCAGATCCAAACATCCAACCCAGACATTACTCTCTTTCAGTGTAAATTCAAAAGCTATTATTTACTCATTTCATACAAAATATAATGCTTTTCACAATTAAAGCAAAAAATGAAAGGAATCTGTCCCTAACTTTGAGAAACTAACATTCTGGTGGCAAAATATAACAATTAGTCAAAGTTAATTAAGGCAAGTCAAGTAAGGCTTACTACTCAAAATTCTTGTTGTCCTTTAAACCTTTTAAAGTGTGTGATGGTGTACATGTGATTATAAATTGTGTAAATAATGATACATATGTTGATTTCTATTTCAAATATGTATTATTTTCTTTTTCTTGAATCATACCTCTCAGTCAGCAGCTTATTTCTTTTTATATTTTTCCAATATTCAGGCAATTTAAAACTTACCATTGCATTATAAAATGGTATCTAGTTCTACCTTCCTTTTAGAAGGGAAAGGTTATTAATAGCTAAAGGCATTACATCAAAAAAGTTAAACATGAATCTGAGATCCTGAGCACATGTATCAGAAATTCTGAATCTTTAGGAGTCAATGTTATTTAATTTCTTGAACTTAAAAGACTTGGACTCAAGTGCTAGATTGAATAAGCATAAGAAATAGATGTTCATTAAACTCAAGGCTTTGATTTTTTCAGATGAGGAAAGCTTTGGCCTATTGATGCTAAGTGAATTGTCCAAGCAAGGGATTGAGCTGGTCTTTGCAAATATGTTTCTCTGATTTCAAATTCATGTTCTCTTCATTGTGCCATGCTCCTTCCTTTAGTCAAAACAAATCCATTTTGGAAGAAGTTTACAAACTAGTACCAACTATGAATTTAATCCTTCTCCCAGGAATTCAATTGCTACAGAAATACTTTCTCTTCTGGAGTCTTGGAGCTATAAGATACAGAGTTTAAAAGAATCAGAAATGAGATTCAGAGATTCCAAGATTAAGAATGCCAAATGGAATTAAGGGCTTATATTTCACCAAATTCAGTTAAATCCTTGTTTATTAATATTGCTTTCTCTCTCTCAAGCCATGATATCTTGATATGTAGTTCATAATCTTGAGAAAACATGGTGATATAGCAAATAGAGTACTGACTCTGTTATCATGGAGAACTGAGCTCAGATTCAGACTCAGACACATATTAATTATGCGACTCTGGATAAGTCACAGTCTTTTCCTGCCTCAATTTTTTTGACAATAAAATAATGATAATAGTAGCCTCAATCTATTGCTGGGATCAAATGACACAATATTTATAAAATATTGGTGTTATAAATCATTAAATACGTACTGTACATTGCTTATTAAATGATTTCTATCCACTCCCAACTTCTAACCTCCAGCTTGATTGAGACTTCCTCTTTGTGAATGTTTCAACTCTACCAGTGAGCTCTTAATGTTTTAAGAGACTTTAGGACTCAAAAATGGTAGAAGGTAAGCATTGAAGGGGACCAGCATCCAAGAATCCTGGAAATACTTATCACAGTTTCCAAACATCAGGAGCTCTATACTTGCATGGACTCAGAGACTGGGGGATAAGTATCTATAACATGAATGATAAATTTTCTTTTCTTGTTCTCTTATCTATTAGATATTTAAATTTGAATTATATATTAGTATTGTCTACCAATTCTCTCATTTTAAAGGTAAGTATTCTGAATACCAGATAATTTGTAAGTTATTTACATCTTTATATGTATTCATTTGCAGAGACAAGATGCAAACTCAGTTTTTCTAATTCCAAATAAAAAAACATTCTACTCTTCATTTTATTGCCCTTTTTATAATTTAGAAGTATAAATAAAATCATCTGAAAATTTTTGTACCCTTTATTATTTTATTTTTAATCATTTTGTTTCTCAATACATTTGACAAAGATACTAACAAAAGGTGTATTATATACATAATTTCAAAAATAATCAGTGACTTTTGCTAACTAACACCATGAAGGACCTGCATCAAGAGCTTTCTTATTCTTTTAGCTGACTAAGTTATCACACTTATTCTAATCATCTCTTTGCCCAGCGGAAAACATGCACACATATTTACAATGCTTTCTTTAAGTAAGTTACTTTCCTTTCACTGTGTCTTTCATATTTCCTTTGTGACATTTTGAATATGCTTCCCTCTTAGTGATTTCATCAGTTCCCATAGGCTCAAAATTGAAGACAAAATTAGCATAAATTTTCCATCTACTTTTGTTTCACAATTTTCTATTGCTTTTATATTGACATATAATCAGATTGCAGATCTGGGGAACTGGCAGAGATGGAGATTGCAAAATAAGCTAATTTTTTCCAATTATCACCCTCAAGTACAATAATGGAAATTACTACAAAGGTGAGAATATTCAAGGAATTCTCTCAGAAAAGACTTTTTTTTAGAAAAATAAAATAAACTCTTAATACCAAAGCTTTGAAATGTAACCAAAATTATGGATCTAAAAATGAAAACATAAAATGCCAGGAAGAACCAAAAATTTCTAATAAATCTTTAAGTAAACTAGGGAAACTAAGCATAGCTGATTACTGAACTTCAAAAACTGAATAATGAAACATCATTTAAACGCTAAAGGTAATGCTAACTATAACATTAATTCCAAGATGGATTTTATCACCTCCATCAAAAATCCTGAGATAGAGGGGTCATTTCCACCTCTGATTCCCATATTTTTAATCCTGATATCATTGTTAGAAGGCTGATTTAATAGAATAAATCAGTTAATATTTAATATTTGCCTACCATATTCCAAAAATTCTGGATGTATATATGTATATATGTGTATGTGTATATATATATATATATATATATATATATATATATATAAAATATCTGTATATATATATGTGTGTTTACTTGTGCGTGTGTGTGTGTGTGTGTGTGTGTGTGTGTGTGTGTGTGTGTGTGTAAAAAGAGAGAATAAGAAGTGATTTGTAGCTTCTTTCTGACAATACCATTTGTGCCCATTTGCATCATCACAGATGACTTCATGGACATATTTTGCTAAGTCTTAAGAGAGTCATTCTGTGTTTCTCTGTTGGTTATATGACCTATCAAGACAGGAGATCTTAAGTTATTAGCAGACCAGCAATAGTTTCTATAGTCCCACATCAGGTACCACCAAACACCATTCCTCTGACATTTACTGGTCACTTTGTGAGCTGCGAGAACCTATGGATCCAGGACATTTTTCATTGCTTCATTATTACAATGTACAGGTCTTTTGCATTCAAGAAGAATGTCTACAGCATGGCCCAAGTGAAAATTAAATAGTGTTTCTCTTCCCCTTATTCCTGACATTTTTCTACATTTCAACCTTCTTTCAGTAACATGCAATAATATTTTTTCTTGCAATGGTAATTCATTAGTACTGTTTGAATTTCACTCTCTCTTCTTTATGACCATAGCCAGTCTTATTACTAAAAAACTGCATGTGTTTGACAACTAGAGTGTTGCTGTATCAATTATGAAAAGAGGATAAAATATGATTCATATGAAAGAATATGAGAACTAGGTTCAAGTTCTTGATCTACCACTTAGTATTTCATAATAATGATAATAATGATAATAATAATAATGCAATAAAAGTTTCTCAAGAAAATTGAGGATAATAATTAATTTCTGCTAGAAAACTACCATACAAAAGTGCTTTAAAATAAGAACTATTATTACCACAGTAGGGGTATAGTATACTTAATATTTTCATTAATAGATTGTATTTTCCTTCCTTCATAAAGAAGCCCACAGAAAATCAATATACTTTGGTCTTATAGTCACAAATCTATTATGAGGTTGCTTCATTTTACCACCAACCAGACATTATTTTCCTGTGCTTTAGGATTCACTAAGCTTCCTTTATATGAGCATTTTTAGGAAGATGCTCATATCAAAAATAAAGGAAAAAATCATGAGAATTTTTTAGCAGGAAAGACAGAAATGAACATTAATATATGTTAGAAAACATGTTAGTAAAAAGATGTAATAAAAATGTGTCTGTTAATCCTAAATTTAAAAATAACCAATAAACTTTTTAAACTAAGCATTAAGATTTTATTGTAAACAATTTTAATGCTTTCAGCAAGCTTATAGTATTTGAATATAAAATACTAGATTATGTTATAGTAAAAGGATCATGGGGTTGCTAGGTAGAACAATGGATAGACTGTGGGATCTGGAGTCAATCGCACTAATTTTTCTGAACATAAATATGATCTCAGGCATTTATTAGCTGTGTGACTCTAGGCAAGTCACTTAACCCTGTTTGCTGCAGTTTCTTCATCTTTAAAATGAATTGGAGAAGGAAATTGCAAAATAATGCAAGAAAACCCAAAATGTACGGAGGCATTGGGCATTGGGCATGACTGAAGCATCTAAACAATAGAAATAAAAAAAGAAACTTTAGAGTTCAGCAGCTTTAACATATGTTTTTCTGATGAGGAAGCCTGAGCCCAATGAAATTGATTAACTTATTCTAATTGATCTTTTTGGTCTCAATCCCCTCCAATCCTCACAAAGTACTTTCTCTAAGGTATAAATAAGTCTTCCTACAATACCTCATTGTTCAATAAACTCCAATGTATCCCTATTCTCTCCAAGTGAAAAGAAAATCTTCTTGTTAATTGAAAATCCTTTGAAAAAGTGTCCTCAATTTACCATTATGGTCTTTTCACATTTCATTCCCTTTCAATCTTAGTATGATCCAATCAAGCTTGCCTTCTTATTCTTCTTCATAAATGGTATTGCATCTCTATGTTAATGTTTTTCATTGATTGTCCTTTCCTGAAACCCAATCCTTCCTCTTTTGTTCTGTTAGTTTCTCCTAGTTTCCTACAATACGCATCTCTCCACATGAAGTCTTTCTTTACTTCTCTAACCTACAAGTATATTTACTCCAAATAACATTTTATCTAGTATGTATTTATTTTTCAAAACATGTATGACCTTGTTACACCTGACTTGTTTGTAAATTTAAAGGCAAGAGTTGTTTCATTTTTTTCTTGGTAACCCCAGAATCTAGCACAGTGCTTGGCACAAAGTGAGTACTTACTGAATGCTTATGAATTGACTCATTGCTCAGGGTCATACCATTATATTTTAACGCAGGTAAAGCTAGGTTTTTTAGCTCAGATACCAGCATTTTTACCATGTTATTGGGTATGCCAATAAAGATGTACTTTAACTTTATAGACTATTATGTGTCAAAGAAATTCTTTGAACAAAATCTTTCTGTAATCCAAAGCCAGTTTATTTCCACAACACCTTGCTGCATCTCATGCATGTATGATAATTATTTAAACTCAAATATCTAAAGATACCTTTGATCTTACTGATTATGGAGTATTTTCCATGGATATAGCTTGCCAAAATTTCACACCTGACTTTTCAGGACCACTCTTCCCCTTGTTCTTCCAAAAGGTTGAGGAGAAATAAGAGAAAAACAAATGAACAAGTAAATAAATGAGTGAACAAATAGAAGATAGATACAATAAGTAAATAAACAAATGGAGCTCTAGAATAAATCTCCATCAACTCAGCAGAGAATCTTCAAGAAAATACTAAGAAACTGATTACCAGATTCTTTTCTCTAACTTATATTACCTCATCTTAATGACCTATGGAATTCTTTCAAAAAGTTTGAAGAATCTAAAGGAACAGAGTAATTTTTCTTTTCCTTCAGACTAAAAAACCTTTTGATTTAGTTGCTGACCATAACCTACTACAATGAGAAATGCTTGTTTCACTCAGGAGTTATTGTTTTTTTTTTTAGGAAGAGTAATACACCCTTTTTTAAATTTCAAAGTTAAAGAGTTTGGCAGGAACAAAATACACAGGGTGGCTTGACAAGATGATAGATGAGCAATGATTTGGGTTTCATGTAAG
The DNA here is from genome assembly GCF_037893015.1 of Macrotis lagotis. Classification (NCBI taxonomy): domain Eukaryota; kingdom Metazoa; phylum Chordata; class Mammalia; order Peramelemorphia; family Peramelidae; genus Macrotis; species Macrotis lagotis. The sequence continues at coordinate 92,099,042 of NC_133659.1, forward strand.
AAAAAATCTAGTTATTTCAACAATAGTCATTTGAAACACTCCAGATTATAGAAATCATAACACAGAAATATTTGCTGCTGCTTGATAGTCTGAGATACTTCATATAAAACAATAAAACTATACTATGACTGTCATAATAATAATTATTTAGAAAATGTGATATTTAAGCCAATGAATTGGGACCGTCATCTATTTGTTGAATTTTCCATGCTGGCAATTCTCCAAATATGTTTTGTATTATGTGATCCTGAATGATCCTATTTATTTTTCAATCATCTAAGGAATGATAAGTTAATGTTTGAGTCACGACAATTTCTTTATGACAAACTCTCCCCGCAAAAACCTTTCAGCACACACACATTTGTGTAGTTGTTTGGTTATGATTCCAGTACATATGTTTTAGCACTATATAACATAACAGCCTGAACAGATATTTGGTTTTGATTTATGTTCCTCTATCTCTGTACTTATTGGGAGTTTTAAAAATCTGATTGTTTTTCTCCTTATTAAATTGTCAATTCTGGGTAGTGACAAGAAAGTGGATAATAAGCAATTTTCCCATTTCAAAAATATTCTACTTGAGGACCCTATTTTTTGGAAAGTCTTATTTCTAAATCATTCTTCACATTATTTCTACCAAAAGAGGAAGTTTTTCATGGAAACATTTTCAATTGATATCAGAAATCTTGAATAGGATCACTGTAATTGTAGAAATGGTAAAAGGAAATGAAAGTGTGTTGGGGAAAAGAATAATAAATCTTGATTAAAATCTACTATTGATCCTACTAATGACTAGTTCTAGTGCCTATGTCAGCAATTTTAATGTAGTGAATTATTAAATGAATCAGGTACAAAATATAGACATATTTAGCCTTCACCAGCTGAGCTTTTAATTAACAAACAATTTGGAAAGTTAGAGATCAATCTATAAAAAAAGACTGTCTTCTATATTTTTTCATTTGCTACGTAGACCAATGAAACAACTTTGATTCAATTAAATTCAAAGAATATTTATACAGTGTATACTATATGAAAATTCATTGATAATGAGTTCTTCTAATGCTAGGTATTCATTATTGAAAGTGAGATATACATATATATATATATATTAATCTATGTTAATCACTAGTCATTAGATATTATTTCACGGTATTAAAAAAAGTGTTTATGTAATAAAAAAAAACACAATGTTTTAAGGAAAATATTTAAAGTAAAGGTTATAAGAGATGGACCACAAACCATCTTTTACATTCTGATGTCTATAGAACCCTTTCACATGTATATATGTTTGGGCATGTATATATATGGTGCATATATATTGATATTGTGTATGTATCTATATACACACGTATGCATGCCTGGACACATATGTCTAGTTTTCCTCAGATGATAATTTGTCGAACAGAAAGTTTAGCAATAGTATGACATGTCCCCCTTCCTCCCTCTAATAATTAAACAGAGATGCAACAAACAGATACAAAATCTAAAATTGAAAGTGAAACTATATCTTGTAGCCTTAAATCTTCTTTTTCACTAATGAAGAAAAATCAACATTCAGAAAGAGGAAGGGATCTTCCGAAAGATCTAGTAAGATAAAGTTAAAAATCTAGAATTAGTAGCCAGATCCCTTGATTCCAAATTCAGTACCCTTTCCAATAAATACTGTTATATATTTTTGATATATCCTACTAAAGTCCTCAATCATATGGTTTTCATCTGTGGGCATAGTTGATGTATTTATCACTATTATTTAGATATTTTCACTTTTTTTTACTTTTTGTGACCACTGTTGGCTTTTTCTTGGCAGAAATAGTGGCATGACATTTCCTTCTCCAGTTCATTTTACAGATGAGGAAACTAAGGCAAACATGTTTTAGTGACTTCCCAGAGTTAAAAAAAAAGTAAATATCTGAGATCAGCTCTGAACTAAGGAAGATGCTTCCTCCTGACTCCAGGTTTAGCATACTATATGTCCTGTTATCTTTATTGAATGAAATAAATCTATATTGCATATAATCTAAATTTAAAATTATGGATGAATAAATTCATCATCATAAGAACACATTCAAAAATGTTCATCCTAGGTCCAATTTTTCTTTTCGTTGTTATTCTTAATGTAGGCTTTCATTTTATAGAAGAAATGTCTTTAAAGAATACAACTAGAGGACCATGGTTAAAACAACTCTACAGACAAAATCCAAAAACAACAGAGATACCATGGCTGAAGAGTATTCATTTCAATGGTTAATTTTTTGGGCAGTTACAAATTAATATAAACCTGGAAACAAACCCATTTCTCTTGCTACAATGCTAAGTTGCAAAACATTGAATAAGTCAATCTTTAAATTTTCTTTGATTTTGTTTGACATATTTTGGGTGCTTCTCATAGGAAAATCACCATGGCACCACTATACTTAATCACTTTCTGCCTAGAATCATTGTCAAATCCAAGCAGAATGTTGTTAGATAATAGAGATATTGAGTATAATGAAAACTAGTAGAAACACCAGTTTAACCTTTATGATTCCATTTTTAGGCTGAGCATTTCTTGTCTGTGACATTTTTTTAATGAGTTACATTCCATTTATGTGATATAAGGTATGATAAGACCATTTTCACTATTTTAGCAAATCAAAAATCATATTGTGTAAGTTATGAAAAATCATGGCTATGTCTTTTCTTGATTCAAGGATTGTGCTGCTATCAACTTGAAAGTGCCAGTTCTATACTTTTTTTTAAAGCTAGGAGAATCAGAGAATAAGGATACAACAGAGGTTAAGGTGTTTTTTCTATTATGATTAACTCTTGCCATTGAAACACAGGACCTGATCCATTCCTTCTCCTTATCTCTAATTGTCATTTAATTAAGTTTTCTCTCCTTGTTATGGTTGCACTCAGTTTCAGATACAACAAAACAGAGAAGGCAGATGAAGGTAGCGAAAAGGAATACTGAGAAGCACAAAATAATTGGGTGAGTGAAAGAACTATATGCATATTTTTATATTTTCAGTAATTACCAAAGAAGAATTTTCATTTTGGAAAAAATTTTCATCTTAATTGGGGCAGTGAAACGAGCTATCTGGAAAATGCTGATTTTTTGTAATTTATATGCCAAAATACCTGTTTCGCAACATTATGTATCACAAACCTCCATAGAAAGGCAAATACTATTTATTGCTACAGAAAGGCTATATTTACTTTCACATATACAAAAAAAATCTCAGATTAGATTTTCTGTTGTTACAAGATTGGTCCATAAGAAGATAATTTACTGTTTATCCACATATTAGGCCCAATTCTTTATGCTGGTTTATAAATATAAATAAATACATAAATAAAAATAATTATGGGGGAATACACTTTGCTGCTGTTGTTTTCTTGACTTGGTATAAGAAGTTCTAAGACTGGTGATTTTCACGAAAGAAGTTTGTTGTGTCAATTCTAAATTAGAGCCTTTAAAGAGTTGACTTCTGAGAAATAAAGTATACCATGTGGGGTCAAAAAACTAAAATGTGTCATAAGAAAGGCTTGAATGTAGTTCTTCATGAGTCTAAAATTGTAATTTTATGCAGAATCTGATGCTTCCTCTATGTTTAATATTGGACTGGATTAACAAATTTAGATGCAGAAAATATTCAAGAGAAATTACTTGTGAAAATTTGATGAATCTAAAATTTGATGAATCTGATCCTGCTCATCTCTCTCACCATCAATTTATGTAAGCTAAATGCTCTTTTTCTACTAATCTCGGTTTCAAAAATAATTTATACATATTTTATTTTCTTTTAGTAGAATATCAATATCTATCACCTGTCTATAAAAATAAGACTTTTTTGGCAAAAGAACAAACTACATGAAAGGGAAAATAAGTAATTGGCATTCCACCTCAGTACAAAGGAGTAAGATGACACAGGCTATGTTGAAAATATACAGAAGAAAAAAATCAAGATGGCAAAGAAATTAGAAAGTCTGTCCAAATTTATTAATGGAATTGGGTGCTTGCATTCTTCTTCATGAAGAAGGAATAGACATCTTCCATGCAACCACTCACAGGGAAAAATAAAAGGAAAAATAGAGACATTTTAACAGTAACTTAAGAAAACTTGTTCCCAAAATACTTGACCAATCTAAAGTAGTAGACTACTTCATGAAGCATTAAGTTTTCTATTATATGATACAATGGAACCCCAATTTGAAGGATTTATTTGGGAAGAAATTTACCTATTGGGATGACTTTTTCAATGATTCTGTAATTCTACATTTAAGAAAATTATTGGAGACTGGGGAAAACAAAAACAAAACATTCCAACCTAGATCATAAATCTAAATTTAAACTGTATCACCCTTAAGGTCAAAATTTTCATCTTTACCTTATAACTTTTTTGGTCTACTGGGGTTAATTCATGTTTGTTCATCTTCAAGGACCATTAAATATCCTTTTGATTGTCTAACTGTGTGACTTGGGCAAGTCATTTAACCCCATTGCCTTCAATAAATAAAATCTAAAATCTAAAAACAATTATCTTAGACAATGAAGCAATTTCAATACTAAATATGTATGCACCAAGTGGTATAGCTAGAGGAGTAGCTGAAGGAGTTACAGGAAGACATAATCAGCAAAACTCTACTGGAGGGAGATCTCAACCTCACACTTTCACATTTAGATAGATCTAACCAAAAAATAAACAAGAAGAAAGTTAAAGAGGAAATAGAATGTTAGAATACCTAGACATGATAGACCCTTGGAGAAAATTGAATGGGGATAAAAAGGTATATAGTTTTTTTTTTTATTTTTCTGTAGTACATGGCACTTACACAAAAATTGACCATATATTAGGGCATATAAAAACCTTATAATCCAAGGTAGAAAGGCAGGAATAGTGAATGCCTCCTTCTCAGATAATAATGCAATAAAAATCACATGTAATAATGGGCTGTGGAGAGATCTAAAATTAATTAACCTCATTCTAAAGAATGAATGGGGGCAGCTAGGTGGCGCAGTGGATAAATCACCAGCCCTGGAGTCAGGAGTACCTGAGTTCAAATCAAGTCTCAGACACTTAATAATTACCTAGCTGTGTGGCCTTGGGCAAGCCACTTAACCCCATTTGCTTTGCAAAAAACCTAAAAAAACAAAACAAAACAAAACAAAAAAGAACGAATGGATCAAATAACAAATTATAGAAAGAATTAATGATTTCAACCTGATAAATGACAATGAGATAACTTACCAAAACTTATGAGATGCAGCCTAGGCAATTATTAGGGGATATATTATATCATTTACTGCTTACATGAATAAAATAGGGAAAGAAGAAATCAATGAACTAAGTGTGCAACTAAAAAGAATTAAAGGAAAAACAAATCAAAACATCCAATTAAATACCAAATTAGAAATTGTAAAAATTAAAGGATAAATTAACAAAATTGAAAGTAAGAAAATGATTGAGCTAATAAATAAATCCAAGAGCTGGTTTTATGAAAAAAAAGCAATAACATGGATAAACCTTTGATTAATTATTTGATTAAAAAAGAAAAGAAAATTACTAGTATCATAAATGAAAATGGTGAACTCACCACCAATAAGGAGGAAAGTAAAATAATAATTCAGAAACATTTTGTCTAATTGTATGCCAATAATATTGATAATCTAAGTGAAATGGATAAATATTCAAGACATATAAGTTGCCCACATTAAATGTAGAGGAAATTAAATATATAAATAGCCCCATCTCTGAAAAATAAATTCAACAAACTATCATTGAACTCCTTAACAAAAATCTCCAATCAATTCTTTTGACCATTTCAGGAACAATTGGTTCCAATTCTATATAAACATATTGGAAAAAATAAGCATAGACAGAACTCTGCCTTACTCCTTCTATGACAACATTATGGATCTGATACCTGAACAAGGAAGAGTCAAAGCAGAGGAAAAATGTTATAGACCAATTTCCCTAATTGAAAATGGAAACAAAAAAATCTTAAATAAAATCTTGGCAAAGTGATTAAAGTAAGTAATTTCTAGGATAATACCCTATGACCAAGCAGGATTGAATGTAGGAATGCAGGGTTGCTTCAATATTATAATTGATGTTATTATAAATCATAATATCTATAACAAACCTAACAGAAATCATATGATTATCTGAATAGATGCTGAAAAAGCCTTTGACAAAAAACAGCACCCATTCCTACTAAAAACATTAGAAAGAGTAGGAATAAATGGATTGTTCATTAAAATTATATGTAGTGTATATATATATATATATATATGTGTGTGTGTATACACACACACACACACACACACACACACACACACACACATATATATATATATATATATATATATATATATATATATATATATATATATATATATATATGAAACCATCAACAAGCACTATAAGCAATGGGGATAAGCTAGAGTCATTCCAAATAAGATCAGGGCGTGAAACAAGGATGCCTGTTATCACCACTACTATTAATATTATATCATAAAACCTTAATACTTTCAAAGAATTTGTTTTAATCTTCTATACTGGTAATGTAATGAAGTTGAAAACAACATGCATTTGAACATAAAAATGTATGTCAAGAATCTTGGGTAGTGTCCCTTTCTACATCAGTTCAATATTTATGCCTATAGATAAACAATGACCTGGATTGCATTAAATGTTATTTCAATAAGACTGGAGTCATTGAAAAATTCCTCCAACATATTAAAATCGCCCAAGCTGGTTAAAAACGTCTATTGTCCTGATGATTCCATGTGGTTATAAATTCTGTAATGCCATTGTGTAAGAAGAATCAAAGTGAGAATATCCAAATTTTAATGGAAAGACACAAAATGAAAATAAGCACATGATATAGCTTATAAAAAATTATCAGAAAAAATGACATAAAAGTCATCAAGAACATGTATAATCATAAAAAATAGTAAATGAAAAGCCTAAGAGCTATGTGATTAAGTTTTAAATAATTCAATAACCAAGAGACATAAATGAGAAGCATTTAATTGAGAAACCAGGGAGAGATTGTAATCTTCAAAAGCAGGAAGAGGAAAAAAGTATAGAGAGGAACATATATTTAACTAAACATACATATTGACTTTATCTTGATTTCTTTTGCTTCTAAAATTTAGGAAACAATTTTTTGAATATAATGGCCAAGTCATAAGCAAAAGATACAAAAAAGTTACATCACAGGAAATTAGATCATTTATAGACATCATTTCTTGTGATTAAATAACTTCCCTTTTCTCCTCTTTCCTAGCACACATAATATTTTCATGACTTTCAATACATGTGATTTCAGTGACAAAATCAACATGCTGCCCAAATTTATATCTATTCTAAAAATATGTACAACCACAACATCCAAAAAAAGAAACAAAAAACAATGAATAATTTAAAATTTTTAAAATAACTTTCTCTATAACACTTTGCAATTCATTAAAAAACAAAGTTTAACTCTTCTGCTTGAAAATGAAAACCCTTTACTTCTGTTTATCCTTTTCCTATTCTAACAAACATCTTTTATTAATTTTTCATATGAACCTGACAATCTAACCAGCTCAATCTCTTTTATCTTCACTAAAAACATCATATTCATGTCAATCTTCACAACTTGGTCCATGCTATTGCACCATAGTAAAATTCACTCTTTTATTCATTTAACCATTAAAATCCTAGGTATTTCATGGAGGTTTTTATTTCTACCTTCATGAAATCATTCTACCCAGTAAAATATAAGTTTGGGATAAGGAAAGATTTTTCCCTTTTCAAACACATAAATTCGGCAAATTTATTTTTTTTTCATTAAAGTAAGCCAGTCTTGGGTGGCTAGGTGTCACAGTGGATAAAGCACCAGTCCAGGAGTCAGGAGTACCTGGGTTCAAATCCAGTCTCAGACACTTAGTAATTACCTAGCTGTGTGGCCTTAGGCAAGCCACTTAACCCCATTGTCTAGCAAAAACCTAAAAAAAAAAAAAACAATAAACAAGCCAATCTAAATTTGATGGTCTCTTTCACCTGTGACCTGGGGTAACACATTTTAACTGTAGTATTCATGGGGGCATGATTACCACTGGAAAAAAGTCATGGTTCAAACCACTCCTCAAGATATTTGCTAACTAAACAATGTTAGTAATTTGTTAATTCTATTTAATTAATTAATTAATTAAGCAATCAATTTATTAATTAATTAAAATTAGAGAGTTAGACTTGGTAACATCATATTTCTCTTCCAGTTCTGGATGTATGGAAACTGGAGTCTGTAGAATCCTATGAGCTTGCAATCCCTCCCAAGTTGGGATTAAGTTTGTATGATTTAGTATATATTTTTAAAACCGCTTTGTTCAAGAATTTCCACCTGGTGATAAATCTTTCCAATCTTAACCAGGCTGATATTCAGGTTACATATTCTCAGTTTACCACTAGCTTTATAACATAATTTTTTTTCAGATTTTAAAAAAATACATTTTTTTTGCTACTCTGGAAATACCTTCAAGAATGCAGAATTGCTTATATATTTCTAAGAGAAATAAGAGTAAGGCATATTTTATTAAATTCCATTTTACCATAATTTGCTAAATTTTTGACAGAATTGAATGAATTGATTGTGCATTTTGTTGCATAAGCAGTCATACCAATGGTACTAGAACATATTATTCCAAACCTATTGTATCAAAAATTGCACATATAGATATATGGATATATCTATATACAATATACATAAAACATTCATACAGCCCTCTATATCTATCTATCCAACTATCTATCCATCCATCTATCTATCTATCTATCTATCTATCTATCTATCTATCTATCTATCTACTATCTACACACGTAAAATTTCGAGCAGTAATTATTTGCTGAATCGTCAAAGATTAAATATTATTTTCCAAAACATTTATCTGCCAAAATCTGTATCCTCTGCAAAATCCATCCTTCCATTCTTTCTTTATTTTCCAGTTTGATTTTTGAAAAGAGAAAATGTCATTGAACTTAGATAAAATCATTTGGACCTGCTTTCAAGCTTTTGTTCATCATAGAATTAGTCTTATTTTCAAGGAGATTTTTGGTTCTATATTACTCTAATAGGTTTTTTTAAATCCATAGCTATTTTTTATAGGAAGATATATCTCAGTAGGATCAATATTTTAGTTCAGTTATAAGGTAAAGATCTGAAACATTGTGTTTAATTATCCAAACATTAAAGACAATCACTGAACACCAACAACTCATCATTTTTCTGGAGAATAATAAAATAAACAAGTGAGATGGTACTGTGTTAATAAAAATGTCACATGTTATTAAGTTTGATGGCAGTGTAGGAAAGGAGTATACATGATCGATTTCTATTTTAGCCATAAAACTTATTATTGTTTATTAAAATGTCAAATCAACACAGTTTTCATTTTCTTTGTATATAACTTAGAGTATATTGATGATTTTTAAATCTCACAGTGGAATGGTCTCTGTTACTAAAAGTTTACCTTACAAATTATTAAAGTGGGTAGAATTTCAGAGAAAATCATGCCCTTTTAGTGTCATTTTGCCTTTCTTTAGAACATGTGGATATGTCTTGCACAGTCAGAGGTATCTAGGAAATTGTACAGTTCTTATAAGAATCCCAAGCAGTTATAAAGATCCATGTTTTAAATTCAACTCATATATGATGAAGAATATGGGAAATCCACAGTATGCAAAGAACTAAAAATTGTGAGTTAGGGGGGAAAAATCAGAGTGAATACAAATTGCCTGTAGCACAATTTCAGTGAAAATTATATGTAAAAAATGACATGAAGGCTGTAATTAAAGAAATTTATTAGCAGGGGAAAAGTGGTGGACTCACTTGAATAAAGAATAGATAAGGATAAAAATTGCTTCTTTGGTATACTCAAATCACAGTTCATGTATGTGAATGTATTATACATATGTGTACATATATGGAGTAAAAGGAATATAAACATGTACTTACATATACTTGTGCATATGTATATAGGTACATGAATATCTTATATAATCTTGTATGTAATCTGTTGATTCTATGTTTCCTTCCATCCTCTCCTTCCCACCCCATATATTTATATATATATATATATACATATATATGTATACATATATGAGAGACAGACAGAGAGAGAGAGAGAGAGAGAGAGAGAGAGAGAGAGAGAGAAAGAGAGAAATTTTATTGGTTCCCCAGTATCTTAAACCTATATTTCTTGGCTAATTTTCTCATGGAAACAATAACAAAATTATTAACTGAACTAATAGCTCAAGTAGTAAGACACAAGATAAAGTCCTCAAGCCAAAACTATCTGTCTATATAGCAATAACAGAATGTAAAATGTAAAGACAATACTAACTAGGGAAGTAAAGTTTTTTATTTACCTACTATGTGTCAAATACTAAGCATTTTATGCATATTTTCTAATTTTGATCTTCATAACCTTGGGAAGTTGATGCTTGTGTGAACCCCGATTTTAAAGTTGAGGAAACTGAGAAAGATAGCTTCAAAATGCCTTACTTAAGCATCATGCAACTAGCAAGTGTCTGAGGTCAGATTTCAAATTAGTTCTTTAAATTCTGAGTCAGTTCTTAGCTGTGCCACTTAGTTTAAAAACCCCATTCAAAATAATTAAAAATCCATAAAATATGTGGGGGTCTATTTAACATAGCTTATTCAAGTCCTTTACATATACAAATATAATATATTCCTTAAGGAAATTAGAATGCTCCAAATAACTAGAGGGACTAACAGCATTCATTGATGGATGAATTTCTATAGTAAAAATGACAATATTACCAAAAATTAAATTTTCATGAAAACAATCAAAGTATCAAGTGAAGATATTTAAAAGTTTTAGAAAAATGAAAAAAAAAAGAATTTGGATGAAAACATTTTTTAAAAAAATAAAGAAAGTAATAGAACAAAAATAGGAATGTAGTGGGAATATTATACTACATCTCGATTCCATTAGAATTAGTCATCATTAAAACATTTTGATAGTGTTTTATAATTTTAAAAAAGTACTTTCATTGGCTAGAACAAGTAAGAATCAGGAAAAAATTGTCAATCATAAACATATGGCAGACCAAACAAATAGTCTTTCTCTTAACCCAAAAAAGCAAAAGCAAATATAGAGTATCTATTCTCTCTTTCAAAATTATTCCTTTTCTGTTTTTATTGATATCTTATTTTTCCAATTATATTCTGTGGAAGTGTTTCAGAATTCATCCAGCATTCATTCAGCAATCATTCAGCATATGCATATTTTTAAGTAACTTAATTTCCTTTCACCTTCCCTTCCCACCCCCTTCCTTCAGCGGTGAACAGTCCGGTGAACATTGTACATGCACATTTGTGTTTAAAATGTTTACAGATTAGTCATTTTCTGCATGAGGAAAATGGGAACTAAGGGAAAAGAAAGCAAAACATAAAACTGGAAAGAAAACCGTAAGAGTTTTTTTTTTGAAGTGAATATATTGTTCATTCAGATTTTGTATGTTTTTCTTTGTTTTTCTTTTTTCTTTCTCTAACTATAAATAGCATTGTCCATAACAGGGCTCCTGAGGTTATCCTAGCTTTCTGAACTGTTGAAAGGAGCTGCATGCATCAAGGCTGATCATATAAGTGTTGTTGTTAATGTGTACAATGTTCTCTCTTTATTCTGTAACAGATCCTGTTAATTCTTTTTATATTTCTAGAGTCTTACCATTCAGGGATTTCCAGAATGATTGGATCAATCCACAACTCCATCAATAATACATTAATAATCCAATCCTCCCACAAACTCTCCAACATTGATTGCTTTCCCTTTGCATCATTTTAGCTAGTCTGATAGGTATGAGGTGATAACTCATAGTTGATTTAATTTATGTTTCTCTAATCAGTAATGATTTGGATGATTATTTTTTCAGATAATTTTATATGTACATATATACATATATAATTTTAATTTCTTCATTTGAAATCTGTCTGTTCATATCCTTTGACCATTTATCAATTGTGGTTTGACTTAAGATCTTATAAACCTGATTCATTTCTCTATATATTTTAGAAATGAGATCTTTATCAAGTCCCCTATCTGTGAAAATTCTTTCCCAGTTTTTTGTTTTATTTCTAATCTTGGCAGCATTGGTTTTATAGATGCAAACTCTTTTTAATTTAAAGTAGTAAAAATATTTCATTTTGTAATTTATAATGCACTCTCTTTCTTGTTTGGTAATAAATTTCTCCCATTTCCATAGATCTGACAAATTATTTCTTGATCTGTTAATTTGTTTACATTATCACCCTTTATGTCTAAATCCTATACCCATTTCAACCTTATTTTGGTATAGAGTTTCAGATGTGAATCTATTCCTAGTTTCTACAAAATTGTTTTTCAGTTTAGAATGATTATTTAAATACATTATCATAGGGACTGGACCTATAATTTTGCTTAGTTAAAACAAATTATCAAAATCTAAGTGGAATAGACAAAGTATAAGTTTTTAAGTTTAGAACTAGACAATATTTTAAAGATTTTTTTTTCAGAACAGGAATCATCAGTTCAATATAATATAATGCCATTTTAGAGTAAAATATAATCCAGATTTCATTTGCATTTTGAGGTAGTCAAGAAAATTAAAGTCTCTAATAATTTCCTTTCAAACTTAATGTAAATAATATATCATTTGTGGCACTATATTAGATTGATTACTATAAAAAATTATCCAAGACACTTTCCTAGCATAAACACCTACTGGTACAGAAGATCTATAAATATAGGTCACCTGGACTAGGAGAATTTAAACATATCTGTATTAACTAATAAGACATAGTTTCAAAGTAGATAAGCTAAGGATGTTTCTCTGAACATGTGATATGATATTCAAAAATGAAAGAAACTACTCTGATCACTAAGACATACTTTTTTCTCAATTAATATTTTATTGCATGTAATATAAAGTAAAAAAAATACAATATAACAATTGAGAGTTTCATAAGCAATCTATTTTTGTTCTTTGACTAAGTTATTTTCATGGTTGATGATTATAGTAAGATCATAGTAAAAAAAAATGCAAGAAAAAACTCCTGCAACAAAGACAACTTACCTATTCTTCTTATGGTATCTGTACTTAACCTTTGTCCATTGAAACTATTCTATATAGCATATTAATTTTTTAATTAGTCATAGTGCATTCCTCTTTTAACCATTAACTCTAGTTTTTTATATTCAATTACCACTTGCTCTCTGTATGTGTGTTTGTGTGTGTGCACACACAAACACACACACACATATATACATATATATATATATGTGTGTATGTATATATGTATATATAATATCCCTTATGTCAACCCTAATAAATGAAGAAGTTCATATGTTATAGGTATCATTTCCCTTTAGAGGAATATGAGCAGTTCAACATCATTAAGACCTTAGAATTTTCCTTTCTGATTTACCTTTTCATGCTTCTTTGAGGCTTATATTTTAAGATCAACTTTTCTTTTCAACTCTGGTCTTTTCATCAGGACAGTTTGCAAGTCCCTTATTTCATTGAATGTTCCTTTCCCTTTCTGAAAAAGGAACATTCAGTTTTTGTGAGGTGATAATTCTTGATTGTAATCAAACCACTTTTTCCTTCTTAATGTAGAATTTGCTAAATCATGTGTTATCTTCACTGTGATTACACTATATTTAAAATGTTTCTTTCTGACTGGTTGCAACATTTTCCTATTGAACTTGGAGCCCAGAAATTAGACCTGATATTCCTGAGAGTTTTTATTTTGAGATCTCTTTCAAGAGCTGATTGGTGGATTCTTTGAATTTCTATTTTATACTCTGGTTATAGAATATCATGACAGTTTTTCTTGTTAATTATTTGAAAGGAGATGTGTAGGTCCTTTTGTTTGACCATTTTTACTATATTATTTCAGTCTAACCATTTGACATTTTTCCAATTATTTAGATCTGACTTTATATGGGTGAGGGGTGCTTTATAATTGTGCTCATACAGTGTCTGGATTTGCGTTGGAAGGTAGATTCCCAAGTATTTAATGTTGTCTATAGTTATTATAAATGGAATTTCTCTTTCTATCTCATGCTCTTGGGCTTTGTTGTTCATAAATAAAAATGTTGATGATTTATGTGGGTTTATTTTATGTTCCACTACTTTGCTGAATTTGTTAATTGTTTCAAGGAGTTTTTTTAGGTGATTTTTTTGAGTTCTCTATATCATCTGCAAAGAGTGAAAGTTTTGCTTTCTCATTGGCAATTCTCATTGTTTCAATTTATTTTTCTTCTCTTATTGATACTATTAGCATTTCTAATACTATATTGAATAGTAATAGTGATAATGGGCATCCTTGTTTCACCCCAATTTTCTTGGAAATCTCTGAGTTTATTCCTATTAAATATAATATTTTTGATGGTTTTTAGATAGATATTATTTATTATGTTAAGGAAAACCCCATTTATTCCTATACTTTTTGGTGTTTTTAATAGAAATAGATGTTGTATTTTATCAAAGGCTTTTTCAGCATCTAACGAGATAATAATATGATTTCTGCTGATTTTTCTATTGATATGTTTAATTCTGTTCACTGTTTTATTAATGTGGAACCATCCCTGCCTGCCTGGTATAAATCCATCCTGATCATGGCATACTATCTTGGTAATAACTTGCTGCAGTATCATTGCTAAAATTTAATTTAGGATTTTTGCATCAATATTCACTACTGAGAAAGGTATATAGTTTTCTTTGTTTTTGTTATTTCTGTTTTTGGTATCAGCACCTTTTTGGTGTCATAAAAGGAGTTTGGCAGAATTACTTCCTCTCTTATTTTTCTAAATAGTTTATGTAGAATAGGAATTAATTGTTCCTTAAATGTTTGGTAGAATTCCCTTGTAAATCGATCTGGACCTGGAGACTTTTTCTTAGGGAATTTATTCCTGGTTCCTACAATTTATTTTTTTTTCTGAAATGGGATTATTTAAGTAATTTATTTCCTCTTCTGTTAATCTGGGCAGTTTGCATTTTTGTGAATATTCATCCACTTCAGTCAAGTTATCCAATTTGTTGACATACAGTTCAGCAGCTCTGAATTATCTTTTCAATTTCTACCTCATTGGTGGTTCATTTACCCTTTTCATTTTTGATACTGTCAATTTGGTTATCTTCTTTCTTTTTCAAAAAAATAAAATTAACTATAGCTTTGTCTATATTATTGGCTTTTTGATAAAACCAACTCTAAGTTTTATTTATGAGTTCAATAGATTTTGCACTTTCCATTTTATTAATCTCTCCCTTGATTTTCAGAATTTCTAATTTGGTATTTAATTGGGGATGTTTTATTTGTTTTTTTTCCTAGCTTTTTTAGTTGTATACCCAGTTCATTGATGTCTTCATTCTCTATTTTATGCATATAGGCATTTAAAGATATAATATTTCCCCTCAAAATTGCTTTGACTGCATCCCCAAAATTTTGGTATGATGTCTCATTATTACCATTTTCTTGGATATAATTATTGATTCTTCCTATCATTTGTTATTTGTTCCAATTAGCTATTGGTTTATCTTTCCCTGACCCTTTATTATATATAATTATTATGGTATCTGGTCTGAGAAGAGTGTATTTACTATTTCTGCCTTTTTGCATTTATTATAAGGTTTTTGTGTGTTAGAACGTGACTAATTTTGGTGAAGGTGCCATGTTCTACTGAGAAAAAAGATATATTTATTTTCCATGCTCATTAAGTTTTCTCCAGAAGTCTATCATATCTGTTTTCTAAGATTTAATTCACCTTCTTAATTTTTCTTCTTTATTTTATTGTTAGGTTTTTCTAGTTCTGAGAGAGGGAAATTGATGTCTCCTATTATTTAAGTTTTGCTATTTATGTCTCCTTGTAATTTACTCATATTTTCCTGTAAGATTCTGGATGCTATACCGTTAGGTGCATACAAGTTTAGTGATAATGTAACTTCATTATAAATGGTGAATTTTAAGATGTAGTTTCCTTTCTTGTGCTTTTTAATGAAATTGATTTTTGCTTTTTCTTTGTCTGAGATTAGGATTGCTAGCCCAGATTTTTTTTTCTTCAGCTGAGGCATAATATATTTTTGTTCTATTTTGTTCTTTCATCTCTACCTGTGTGTATTTCTCTGCTTCAAATGTGTTTCTTGTAAACAACACATTGTAGGATTCTGGCTTGTAATCCATTCTGCTCTATGCTTCTGTTTTATGGGATAATTCATCCCAGGCATATTTGCAGCTAAGATTACTAATTCTGCATTCCTCTCTATACTTTCTCTATTTATTTTTATCTCTTTTCTTTTCTCTTATTCCTCCTCAAAAAATTTTACCTTTCTCCTTTGGCTTTTCTTTTAAAAATTTAACTTCCATTTTATTTTCACTTATATTTTCCCTTCCCTTTTATCAATCCCTTCTTCCATTACCTTTCCTTTTCCCAGTTCTACCCTTCCCTGTTGATTAAGTTAAATTTCTAAACCCAAGTTGGAATGTATCTTAATCTTTCACTGGGCTAAATCTATTGAATAGAATTTACTCATCATTCACATTCTCCCTTCTTCCTCCCTAAATTATAATCTTTGTGTCTCTTCCCTTGGTGTTATTTATCACTCTAATATTATTAATCAGTTTTCATCAATCACAGTTTATTTGCTTGATAAACTCCTATTTTTATCAAGATATCATCAAAGATTGTTTACTTGATAAGCAGCATTGACTCAAATTGCTTCAAAATAAAATTATAATCATTTTTTATCTTACCCCCTTTGCAAGTATCTTTCAAGCACACAATCCTCAGGAGCCAAAGTATGGCCCCATCCCCCAGGCCTATTTTCGTTCACACTTTACTTCCCCTTTTCCCCACCCAGAGTACTTAATACCTTGTCAAGTGAAAGCAAGGTCTATTAACTCTCCCACTTTATCCCCCCTCCCAACCCAGTGTACCTAACTCCTTTTTTGTTTTTTTGTTTTGTTTTGTTTTTTAGAATGCAGTGGAGTTAAGTGACTTGCCCAAGATCACATAGTTGGATAATTATTATATATTTGAGCCCAGATCTGAACTAAGGTTCTCCTGAGTTCAGGGTCAGTGCTCTATCCACTGTGTCACCTAGCTGCCCCACCTTAACTCCTTGTTAAATGAAGCATGGATTAAGTAAAATCCTGTTCTAATTAAATGTAAGAATCTTAAAGTGCTCTAAGTACTGGGAGCCTTTGGAGTTCTTATTGAAGAACCTTATAATTTCCTGCATGATGTTTTCCAGGTTCTTTTCCTCATACAGGCTTTCTAGTAGTCCAGTGATTCGTGGATTGTCTCTCATTCATTTTCCCTAAAATGTACTTTTCATTTTCTTCAAATTTTTCAGTCTTTTTATTTTGCTTGATGCAATCTTGCAGTCTTGTAGATTCATTGGATTTTATTTGTTTAATTATAAAGTTAGGGTTTTATTTTCTTCATTTAGCTTCTGTGTTTTCTTTTCCATTTGTTTATTTTTACTTTTTAATGGAGTTGATTTCTTTGGTTAATTTCTCATAATTTTCTTGTATGACTTTTATTTCTATTTTCCATTTTTCTTCTTTCTCTCCTCTTTGGTTTTCAAATTCTTTTTTTAAGCTCTTCAATGAGCTTTTGTATTTGAGTTCAATTTATAGACTGTTTTGCTACTTCTTAGAGTGATTTTTCACTGCTTTGTTCAGACATAGCATTGCTGTCACCTTTGTCTATAAAGTAGTGTTCTGTAGTCAGAGCTCTTTTAGCTTTTTGTTATCATCTTTGCTGTTTTAGCTCTGCTCCCGGGGTTCAGGGAGTATAGATACAAGCTTTTTTTTAATTTTTTTTATTTTTTGGCTGGGACCGGTGTCTGATCCCAGACTTGACATTGTTCAAGATATTACCTAGGCAGTTCAGGCTTTGCCTTTGCAGAGTTGTTATTTTTTTCCCTCCTTTTCCTCCTCTGACAAACAATGGTTTCTTCCCAACCCATTCCTAGTATTCTCAGGGTTCATGTTTGTTTGGGGCTGAAGCCTTCCCTGCTGCCTTGCTATCAAGGTGCTGGGACCTCTGCTGTTGTTAAACTGTCCAGGCCTGGATTGCACTGTAGCTAAAAGCACTCTCCTGACTTAACCACTCTCCCACCTCTTGGACTTTACTTCCCCTTTTCCCCCAAAGAGACAGACCTTCACTGAAGGTCTTCTACTATGTCTACAATTGAAAAGTTCTTTGAATCTTCTCTTTTTCTTGGTGGGATCTGTAGTGGGAATGTCAAGAGGAGAGGCTTCATGTATCTTTGGTAGGGAAAAGCTCTGGGAGCATGTTAGCTTGGCGCCACCCCAGAAGTCTGGATAATTTTTTTTATTAATTTCCTGGCCTGTGTTCTGGTCTGTGGGTGACATGCACTGTGGGTATGGAGAGTCCCCATTTCTCTGAGTCACCAAAGTCTGTTGTGCTAACTGTTCCTCCTCTCCCTGGGATTGTTAACCTATATCTGAATACGGGCAAAGAAAATATCTTGCCTCAGTGATAGCAAAAAGAACCCTATAAATTTCTGGTGGGGTGAGACCTCCAGAAGTCCCCCTCACTAATGATTCAGTAGTTCCCAAGGACTATTTCTGAATTGCTGAGTCTGTCTGAACAGCTGAGGTCTGTGCTGGATTGCTTTCTACTCTCACCCTGGTGCAACAGACTTTACCTTCTGATATTCCAAGGTGTCCTTGGCAGTTTCTGGACTGAGAGCTGTTTCTACTTATCCAGTTGCCCTGCTACTTGTTCTTGGATTTTTGGGGGACTTGATTAGCACAGCATGCTTCATTCTTTACCAAGCTCCACTTACACCCTAGTGTAACAGACATTTCATGCAAATCTTGCAAGTTGTCTTTGGCTGGAAAATTGTTTTATTCTGTCTTTTTTGTGGGTTTTGTCACTCTAGAATTTCATTACAGTCATTATTTCAAAGTATTTGGAGGGGTTTGGGGGAGAACCCTGGTGAGTCCCTGCCTTTACTCATCTAGTCAGTGATTCCCTAAGACCTAGTAAGAAAACCAAGATACAAATGTATGGGAAACACTACAAATAAGGTCTTCCAGCACCATCCTCCACACAATTTTAAAATAATATGTCAAATAGAATTACAGAATGAAAGAACTAATAAAGATTTAGGATTAGTCTTTTTTCCAGTCTAAAATAACATAGGATATTGGAAGGAAAATTCTATGATGTCAGAGTGGGAGCTGGCCTGGATCCTATGTGATAGTAATACTTGTTGTATGGATTGGAGATGCAGTAGCTATTGGAGATTTCAAGACACTGACATGAAGAATATCTGACAATCAAAAATGGAATTATTGGGAACCCTTATACTGGCAATGACTATAACCTTGAGCACTATTTTACAACTCTATTGCCAACCACCTTGTCTAAGTTATAATTCCAGGGCAGAGAAAAGTGATTTCAGTCACAAGGGAGTAATAGTTCTAAGGAGTTAGAAAATTCATCTTAATTCATCTGGGAGAAGAAAGTATTAAGTATATCAAGGGGAAACAATATGAAAGAAGTTGGTGCCAGATTTCAAACCATTTTACAAGATGGTAATCATAAAAACAAATTGATACTGGCTAGGAAATAGAGGAATGAGGGCATCTAGATGGCACAGCCCTGGAGTCAGGAGGACCTTTCAAATTCTACTTCAGATAATTAAGGATCACCTAGTTGTGTGACTTCAGGCCAGTTACTTAAGCCCATTATCTTGCTAAAAAAAACAAAAACAAAAATAAGACCCCAACAAAGTAGTAGAGGGATGAGTGGAATCAATCATGTACACAAGACAGTGTATTAATTTACCACATTATGCCAGTGCCTGATAAACTCAAAGATCTAAGTTTTTGGATTAAGAATTCTCAATTTGAAAAAAAAAAATGTATCCTAAATCTGGAAAGCAGCTTGTCACAAACTAGCTATAGATCACTATCTCAGCACATATGAAGATACAGTCAAAATTTATAAATGATCTAGATATAATAGGTGATGTCATAAATAAATTAGGGATCATGGAAAAATTAAGGTGTCAGATCAATGGGTAAGGGAGAAATTTATGAACAAGTAAGAATTATAAAGGATCTTGAGAAATAAAATGAATACTTTTTGATTACATGGAATTTGGAAACAAAATTGCACAAAAAATGCTAACAAAATTAGAAGGAAAGCAAGAAAATGGAAAATATTTTTATAGCAGATGTCTTTTATTAAGACCTCATTTTTCTTTTTTTTTAGAATGAGAGAAAATTGTGGATTTTATCATGAACCTTGCAAGATACATGTATCTCACCTAATGTGAAGCACAAATTAGTGTTATTACAGCAGGTATTATATAGTTTTTTGAAACACTTTCCCCTCCCACCTGGATTTTCATAGGCTCTCAGAATTAGAGTTACAGTTTAAGAGGTCCACTTATCCCATGGCATATCCCTAATAAGATTACCTCCCCTATCATAGGACACATGCTTTGCTGATGAACTCCAATAGTCACAGGGGGTGTGTAGAATAATATTCTATTTCCTAATTTCTCAAATCCAGTTGTAGTAGGTCAAGATTTCTAGGTTACTCTTGAACAGTTACAGACTGGATTCGTTTAATCTTCTGTTTGTCATCTCTGGAATGGGATTAGGAAAACTCTGCCAGTTTTGTGATTGGTTGGGGCCATTCCCCTTTTGTGCTAGATTCCCTAGGGTACTCCCATACACATACCCTTTGAAGACCAATGTCCTACATTCCTCACAACTTCCCCCTTTTAGTTTTAATAACAACTTGGTCTTCACATTTCACCAACAGTGTTTTCCTCAAATTAATTCACAATCCCTATCCTTGATAAGACTACTGATTTTTTTCTATCAATATTTTTACCTCTTCATTATTAAAGCCCTACACCCATCCCAAATTGCTGATAGAATTTTGTACTATTTGAGTTATTAACTGGATCATACATGGGAGACAAACAGGGGTATAAGATCACCCCATTTAGGACTAATAGTAAGATACTTTGCAATTGCTTCCACCATGAACCAGTAAATCCATTCATCCAAGAGATACTAAATGGTTTTGTCCAGGTTTGGACTGGAACATGTGCCAACTTTCTGATATCCCTGGTTTTCTCCTTTACCACCTGTCCATTGTCATCTATCTTAGGCAACAACTTGATAAGTTCAGTTTACCACAGACTCCTCCTCCTTTAGCTAAGAGGTAGTCTAATATCAATCTATGTTCACTTGGCTTGGTCAACCTGCAAGTCCAAGGGCAAGCTGATTGGTAATTATTTACACTACAGCTTGGGGTCTTATTAGTCTATTCAGTATATAAATTTGGGTTCTATAGCCCCAACTTCCATCTTGTGCCAAGATATTAGGCCCTTAAGTCTAGATAACAACTCCCTGACTAACCCTTTGGACAAATGGGTGTAGGCAGTATTCCCACAAACCCACTAATGTCCCATTAGTCTCCCAGGAATATAGTTTCCTGGGTTTCCAAAAAATGGATAATACTGCTCATCCTTACTTCTGAGGGGCCTTCCTAAATAGGCCATATAATCATCATGAAATTAGATACATTTCCAAAGTTGCTGTACCTCCTTCCACTGGCAAGTTTTTATAAAATTTCTTTAGATATGTCTTTTGGGCTCCAAAACTGATCAAAATAAATCCCTGATTTTGTTCCATTGAACCAACACCAAGAATAGCTAATAAATCTAGTGATGTTCCTTAAATTATTTTTCTTGCAAATGGACATTTCAATACTTTCCTTTAAAGTCTATACCAACTCAGAATCACAATTTCCCTTAACAAGTTCTCCAGTTTGTGAATCTTTACAAGGGATCTGGTCTCATCATTATGTCTCACATAAGTCTCAGTCACCTATCTCTTTAAGTTGCATAGTCCAGAGTATATGTGCCCTGCTTCTGGACATGTCCAAATATTTACTACTCCCCATGAAAATATCCTGGCCAGTCAATTATAAACAATAGTCACACTGAACTGACTCAGTCATTTGCCACTGGTATTTCTCTCTTTTGGATCAGAATCCTGTGTCACAGTGCACCTCTGGCCAGGAAATGGGAATCTGAGTGGAACCAGGGGGACTGGCACCCAAGGTCAGTTCTCAACTTTTGTGGATCACCACAAGTCCAACAGTTTGCCACACCAAAAGGCTGGGCAGTGACTGCTGTCAGCCAGATTTTCCTCCCACCTATACTAATACCTTGTAGTCTAAATCTGAGATAGGTAGGATATACAGACTCATGTAGGATATAATCATGCCAGCAAATAATCTCCCTCTTTCTCCGTCAATGGAGAACATTTTTCACCATGCCTCCCCTCCTCCTTTCCATAAGGAGAAGGATATAAGTAGGGATGTCACACTTACAGAGTCAAAGGGAAGTTACAGATGAACGAGGTACACATAGGCGGGAGATGGTGGAGTGTCTCTCCTCTCTTCTCTTTGTTTCCCCCCTGGAGATATCCAATGTCCTTCTGCATCTTGTGAATCTGTTCCAAAAAGTCCTCTCCAGCTCAGGTGACTAGTTGGGACCTTGTCTTCTGGTAAAGAAACTGTTTAATATTTTACTCAGATCAAACCATGTTTCTATCACAAAACAATGAGATTCTGGAGCTTATTACACTTTACATTTTACCTTATTGACATATTGACTCACATACTTCACTTTTAGCACAATAAACTTCCATTAGTCTTTTACTACATGAGCAAACTCCCAATGATAATTATCACATTGACTGAAGAATGTAACATATACATTTAACAGTCATTTTTGTTCTAAGAATACCCAGTATCTGATTTAAAATAAAATAATCTTACCCTTTTCTTTCATTACAATAATGGCTCTAACATCCTTAACCAAAATGAATTTTTCCCTAAATATTCCCATATTTTCCTTTTCCTAGTGTACTTATCTAATTCACATTCCTTTCCTTAAAGAAGAACTTGAAACTGCAATTATCCTAAGAATTTCCCATTCTTCTTTTTACCTAAATATCCCCTCTAAAACGTTAAGGAAACTTAATTCCTGTCTTAACATGTGGCTGATATCAGGGCCAGAATCAAACACCTAACCTATCTCTGGCTATTAGATCCAATTCACCTAAAAACTTCTTTTCCTAGTTTGCTTGGTAACTCACTATGAAGATACAGGACATTAAAGGGAAATTCCTCTACAGATCTAAGTATTGAATGTCAGCATCCAGGCAGATGTCATGTGGGTAAGTCAAATGTCTTAGACCAGATATATTCTTTCAGGGGAGATGTTATCCAAATGTTATTTTCGGGAAATCAAGTCAAAGGGGTCCAACTTCAGGCCTCATTGAAAAGTCCCTACTTTGGCTGCACATCCCTGTCACGTGACATCTTTAAAACATTGGTTTCCTTTGCTCTAAGAACATGATATTTACTCAGTAGCATTTCCTTGTGTCCACCATCCTGGTATCTGACAAAAGAGAAAATTGATTAAAAGTCCCATGATCTGGGGGAGGCTAGGTGGAACAGAACCTCAGACTTTAATAATTACCTAGCTGTGTAGCCTTGGGTAAGTCACTTAACCACATTGCCTTACAAAAACTATCTAACTAACTAATTAACTAACTAATTAACTAAATAAATAAATAAAAGTCCCATGATCTAAAATTGTTGTTTTACCTAAATGAAACTTCCAGAGAATACATTTCACTAAATTCCAATTATATTCTTAAGGGAGTCTCAATTAATGAGACCCCTACCTAAAGTTCTGAGTGTCCTTCTTGGTCTTTACCTAAAACCACTTATTCTAAGTATGACTTGCCCTACAGGCCTCATCTCCTACCTCTTACTAGAAATATCCCTTTGTCTGAAATCATATCTACTACATTTCTATATAAACATTCCCCTTGGCTAGAGAAACTTCCTTCTAGACTGTTGCATTTTACAACAAATAAACACCTCGTTTCTCCAAGAGGCTGCACAGAAAAATCTCCAATTCTCTTGTGTTTATCTTTCTCATATTACATAGTACTTTTACTTCAAAGGAAACAACCACACAGCTTTGGAATATGTAAAATACTTTCTCTCTCTCTCTCTCTCTCTCTCTCTCTCTCTCTCCATATATATATATATATATATATATATATATATATATATCCAAAATATTCCCAATTCACATATATAGTGGCCATCCTCAACATATAATTTGTTATTTTTGTTTTGGCAAGGCAATTAGGGTCAAGTGACTTGCCCAAGGTCACACAGCTAGGTAATCATTGAATTTCTGAGATCCGATTTGAACTAGCGTCCTCCTGTCTCCAGGCCTGGTGTTCTGTACACTGAACCACCTAGCTGCCCCCTCAACATACAAATTACATTTCAGAATTCTTTGAAACCATTAGAACATCTTAAGTGGCTTTAAATTTGCAACATATGTTATTAATTTCAATATAACAGAACAGCAATAAGAGTAACACACAAATTACTAGATTACAAAAAGCAATACTTCCATTATTGCATTATTCATGAACCCACAGTTCTATCCCAGAAAGGGCCATACTTTTTGATATTTCCTTTTTTGCCTTTCAAAGCAACCACACATTTATCCCAGGCTTTAACAATACAATATTTAAATAACATTCACAAGAGATAACTAAATGTTGCAAATATTATCTCTTTACAGTTTCAAAAGAATATCACATAACTGATAAATACATGTTATTCATCGATAAGTTACCTTGTATTGGGGCCCATACAAATGCTATTTGTTCAAAGCCCCCCCCCATCCGCTGTCTGCAGTTACCAAGAGAGAAGTCCACCTTATTGACTTCTTTAAAATGAAACAAGCATTAATAATATACATTAAACATAAGATTCTTATTAAGCATGTTATTTCCCTTAGAACAAGAGCAAAATGAATATACATCTATCTTTATATTTTTGTCTCCCAGACCTCTTTACTCAGAACCTCTCAGAATTCAATCTCATACATATGATACATTTAAAACCCAAATTCAATTACAACTAAACTTCTCAACAGTTGTTTGATAAAAGCTTTAAAGTACCTTATACAGAGAATCCAGGACTCATATTCCAAAAGCTCTATCCAAAATAAAAATATAATTGTTAGCATTATTAGGCTTAACATTAAAATGAATTAAAACTTTTTCCCCCAAAGGAAATCAGTAAATATCCCTGATAACATAGGTATTTCTCTTCTTAGTAACAGAATACAACTTTTCTTTAACCCAAAGGTGTTACAATACAGTTTAAAATCCCAAACCACTTTAACAATATAGGTTATTTAATTCCTCCTATTCTGTACAAATTTTGTCAGAATATTACATTAATATCCCTCTTTTAAAACCCAAGGAGTGATTTCCAAAACTCTAGTTCAGAAACCTTAAAAACAATGAGAGTCATCACTCAGGCCTCATGGTCTGACATTCATTAAATATGATTCCCTTTCAATAAATGTGTCTCCTAACCCCAGGATCTTATGTATATACATATCTATCTATCTATCTATCTATCTATCTATCTATCTATCTATCTATCTATCTATCTATCTATCTATCTATCTATCTATCTATCTATCTATCTAGATAGATAGATTTCCCAATCACATATGCCACCTGTGGAGGGGTCTCTTTCCCTTTAAGGCTTAAACACTTGAAGTCTTCTGTCTCCCCCACTTTCCATGGGTGGGTGGGGCTCTCAGGTGCACTCAGTCTAGAGTTACCACCAGGTGTCCAACCCACCATTCCCTTCCCCCAGCCCAGGGAGAAAGCATGGGATTTTTCCCAGACACTCATAATGATAAGACATCTTCTCTTGTATAACTTCTCAATCTTTCCCTTAAATATTCCTTCTCTCTTAAACTCTTCTAAACTCTCCCCAAACCACAGCCTTTTCTCTTTATAAAGCCCCCTCCCCTTTTCTCTTTTACTCTACACACCAACACAGCTGCCACTGGCTCAGCGAGGGAGGGGATGTTCTCCACTTGGGGGCTGCTGCAGACCTTCTGAAACTCCTTGACCTAACTCCCAGCTTCCCCAGTCTAAAACAAGCTGAGTGTCCAGACCCAGAAATACTCAGATCAGACATTTACACAAGACAGGACAAAGAACAAACATTCATTTCTCTGGAGTCCCCACCCCCAAGTTTCCCAGGGGATCTTTGTTGGGCTTGAGGAACAAGAGCCCCTGAGTTTCTTAGTCAAAGGTCATGAGGGACACAATCTATGCCTCCTCTCAGACTCAGGGCATTCTCTTTCAAAGTGCATATTCTGGCTCCTCTTTGTTTAAAGGTACCTTGTTACTAATAAAATAGATTTCTAGCTAATTTTCTACTCAAGCGACTCTCCTTAGGTATTTGATAGAGAGAGGTTTCTTCCTTCGCTCCCTTGTGGACTTTTTAGACCCTTGGCCTCCCACCTAGTATCTTTCTTCTCTGGGATTATCTTGAATGAGGACTTCTAAGTCTTTAAAGGTAAAAATCAAAGTTTCCTTACCTTTCTGGATCATTTTCACAATTTTCCATCCCTCCATCCCTCTCCTCTTCATTGCCAGGTTTTCAGGTCCATTCAGAGACCCACCTGAGGTACCCCTGGAAAAGAAACAGGGATCTGGCTTGAAATCAAGCTATGAGAATTCCTTCCTGCAGTCTCTTTCTGGGACTTCCTCAAGGGGCTTCTGTGGATCCTGAGAACGAGCCCCCAATTGTTATCTATAAATGTAAGAAAAACCTGCTAGAGGAGAGAAATTGTAGATTTTATTCACAAACCTTGCAAGATATTGGCACCTCACCTAGTGTGAGGCACCTCAGACCTCATTTTTCAAACATATGGGGAACTGAATCAAAATTATAAAACTAATAAGCATTCCTTATTGATAAATGGTCAACTAATTTAGTTATGTTTTCAGGAGAAATGAAAGCTATCAAGAGTCACAAGGAAAAATTTTTCTAAAACTTTTAATTAAAGAGATGTAAATGAACACTGTTCTGAGGTACCATCTCATTCCTACCAGATTGTCTAAAATGACAGTATAGGAAAATGACAAATTCTGGTGGAAATGTGGAATAAAGTAGAGTTGTGAATTAATCTAACCATTGTTAAGTACAATTTGAAACTGGTAGCAAAGTTCTATAAAACTGCATCATCTCTGAACTAACAACACTACTGAATCTATATTCCAGAAAAAGTGAAAAAAAAATACAGTAAGACAATTTGTACAAAAATATTTATTGCAAGCCTTTTTGGGGTGCCAAAGAATTAGGCATTCAAGGAATGTCTAACAATTGAGGAATGATTGAACAAGTTATGGTATATAAATATGTTGGTATACTATTATCCTATAAAACATGATGAGCAGGATGATTTCAGAGGAAAAAAGAAATCTGAGAAGAAACAAACTGGGATGAAATGAAGCAGAAGCAGAAAAAGATTGTACATAGTAACAGCAATATTTTAAGGATAATCAACTGTCAAATACTTTGCTATTCTAATTAACACAATGGCTCAAAAATAATTCCAAAGGACTTAAACTTCCAGAAAGGAAACTTGTAAACATTAAATGAAGATTGAAACATGCATTTTCCACTTTCTTTTTTTTCAATATGGGGAATATGTAATATGCTTCTAATGACTTCACATATATAATTAATTTCATAGTGCTTATCTTTTCAGTGGGTGAAGGAGGGGCAGAAGTAAAGGAGATAATTTGAAAATCAAAATATAAATAATGTTTATAAAAAAAGATTTACTCCAAACTTGACCTCAAATTGTTCACATTTTAAGTGAGAGTGCTAGTATGTAAATAATCAGTTACATATAAGATATATATATCTATATATTTATATATCTATATATCTATATATACACTTAATAGAGAAAAGGTAATCTCAGAGCGGACAGAACGTACAGCAGGGGTGGGTTTGGGGGACCAGGAAAGATATTCTGTAGAAAGTGGACTTCGAGTTAAGTCTTGAAAGAAGCTAGGGAATCTATGGTGTTGGGGCTGAAGTAAAGATTGTATATTTTAGAAATGAGGGAAAGGCAATTCAATTTTTATTCTGAGATATTTTAGTCTTTATAAATAAAACACTAAATATATGAAAGCATATAAAAAAGACTCACTAGCATATTTAAATGCATGTGACCTAAATGATGTCAGTCTCTTTAATAATTAAGATTCCTAACATACTTTGTCACTTTTGCAGTTCCCAAAATATCCTTCCAAAATTTCTCTATCAAGTATAAATTCAAAGTCCTGAAGTCTTTTTTTTTATTTTATCCTATTTTTTAGGGACAAAGGATGTATTTAAGTATTGCTCTCTTTAGCAGAATCTAAGGAAAATAAAGAGTAAAGACAGTTGAGAGCCACTGATCCCCTTTTAGGTGGCAAGCAGCAGCAGCCACAACAGCAGAATCAGTAACATAAATTGCCATGATAGGATGAGCAATAAGTCAAGCTATAAGAGTATGAGAGGTTACCTGGGGCATCAGGCTCTCCAAATGAGTGTTACCTTCATCAGAAGACAAACAATCAGGAGATAAGTAATAAAGATGGGCAAAGAGGAAAGGGAGGTTATTTGAGGGATGATGATCCCCAAGAGCAGGTTAGCTTCCTTGAGGAAGATGAACTCTTTCTAACTTATCTCAATCTATTTCAAGAATATTGGATGTGCTATGGGATACTGTGCCAGTTAAGATAAAAAAAATGGAGTTCCTACTTTGAGTACTGTCTTGCATGTTAAAAGCACAATATATAAAGCATTGAAGTTTAAAATGCTAAAGAGGGAAATATATATATATATATATATATATATATATATATATATATATATATATATAGAAACCTAATATATGATATATAAAGTTAAAGAAAACAGTGCTACATGAAATAGCAAGGAATAAACATGAGGACTTTGGAAGTTAATGAAACTTTGTAGAGTTTATGATCATTTAATTATGAATAGAAATGGATCTTGCAATGAAAAGTGAGAATCTGCCACACGTAGTGAATAGAGTGAGGAAAGACACAGCATCATGAAAATAAACAACCCCTAAGTGGGTCTATTTTTTCCTTAGATATTTTGGACTGTATAGATATTTGGTTAAGGTAGGTGGTACAGTGAAAAGAGTTCTGAGTTTGGAGTCAGTAATATTTGAGTCTAAAGCCAGCATCATACAGTAGCTATGCAAGTCTGTACAATCCCTTACACTTGTCTTAGTTTTCTCAACCATAAAATAAGAATAAAAGAAGTATCTGCTTTCTGTATTGTTGTGAGGATCAAATGAAGTAATATATTTAAAGCATATAGTGTATAATACATCATAATGATGCTTGTCCTTCATTTTAGAAGAAGCCTGTGACATCAGGGAGGTGATGCCAATGTAAGAACATGAATTGGATTTCAGTGAGGGGGTGTTGTGTTATGTCCCCAGTTTCATTTTCTTCTCCAGAGCTATCTGAATCCAGTGGTCAGAGGTGAATCAGAATAACTGGAGGTGGTCCTAGAGATAATCATGGTTATGATAAGTTTTAAGTGACTTGCCCAAGGTCACAGAACTAGTAAGGTCTGAGGCCGGTTTTGAACTAAGGTCCTCCTGACTTCAGGAATGTCACTCCACCCACTTTGCCATCTAACTATCTGAACACATAGCAGATTTGTTTCCTTTCTGATATGGGTTGGGGGGAAGAGATAGGAATTCATTTAAGGAACAGAGAGTATCTATAAGAGTCAAAGAAAGAACTTTAAGCTTTCTCAATATTTGGTTGGTTTCCCTCTTTTGGAAACCTTTCATCCTTTATATGTAATCAGAATGCTCTTTGATTATGTATGTTATAGCAATGATTTCTTTCTTGTATTAGGTGGAATAGATAGCTGATTTATTCCTGACCTCATAATCTATGAATCTTTAACTTTACAAGGTAGGCAAAAGTGAATAACTTAAATTTTGCTGACAATGAAAAGTTATGTCATGCAAGTTAGGTATTCAATAAATTCCTGCTGAATGACTAATTGTTTGATGGCAATATAAATGCAGAAGGAAAATATGATTAAAAGGATTATAAAAGAATATTAGGAAAGAAATGAGTAGAATCATGAAGATATTTAAGGAAACTATTACAATAGTTTAGGGAAGCAGCAATCAAGTAAAGCCTGTACTATGGAGCAGTGGTCGAAAAAGAAAATAGTAATTGTGTGAAGAAATTTCTGTAAGCAGATAATGTTGAAAATGGAGACTAATTGGGGAGGAGAGCCAAGAAAAGTGATCATATTAATACTTGAATAAGGGTAGTCCCAATAATATAATAGTCAAGTTAAGTGATACATTCTTAAATGATCATGGATGAGGAAAATTGAGAAATACTTTCAGTGAAAGTTAAATCCATCTTTCTCATTTTGAAAAAGGCTAAAACTAAGATCCAGAGAAGAAAAATGACTTGCCAAAGATGATAGTTATTAAATATCAGAAGGATTTGAATTTTTTTGAAAAGATCTATAAAGTTATGTAATGAGTTTGGTTTTGGATTTTTGAGTATCAAATGTCCTACAGACAATTGGAGATTTTAGGACTTGTGATTTAGATATTAGAGTCATCATCACCAAAATATATCATGGAAATGACTGAGAAGAAGAGAACAATATATATAGAGAGAAGAGAAATGAGGCAAAGAAAAATTCATCAACATTTAAATATTCAGAAGGAAAATAGAATAGGAGTTATCAAAAGCATTGGAAAAAGAATAACCAAGACAATGTGGTTTCTCTGAAGCCAACAGAGAAAAGAACATCTCATAAGAATAAATAGTCAACAAGGACAAAAATTGTAAAATGATTAAAAAGATTAAGTGCCACTCACAATTAGGAGGTACTTGGTTAAGTCTGAAAGAACTTTATCAGAAGAGTCGGAGAGATTAATGTAATTTTCAAAAGAAATGAGAAAGGAGAATTCTTTAATGAGCAATAGAAAACATTCTATTACTTTTTCAATCCATCCCATTAACCTTCATAGAACCTTCATTAAGTGCCTCTGTGCCAGATGCTATGTTAAGTACTAGAAATTACTAAAAAGATACATAATCATTGCCCTCAAGGAGACTGTAATTTAACTGGGAAGTGAACATAAAAGAGGAGGCAGGTAAATTGGGGAAAACACCAGAATATACTCAATATTTTGGCATATTGTTTAGTACAGTTGAAACCAGGCAGAGCAGCAAAGAATGCAGTGAACCAAAAGGTTCAGTTTCTGCCTTCTGTAACTGAAGACCTGAGTGTGTGTGGGGGAAGTTTGTTGCTTTTTCTTTGGACCCTCCAATTAGAGTGGAATGTAGACTGAAGGAGGTGATGTCAGTCAGGACTTGATATAGCAAAATGGTGATGAGATCATGTTAACTGGGAAAAGCAACTGATGCAGAGTGGCATGTTTTCTTTTAGACATCTCCAATATCTCTGAAGAAGCTAACATAAATATAGCGAATGCTTTCAAGGAGATTAAGCTCTTTAAAGAAAAGGAATGCTTGTTTAATGTTGGGGAGAGCTAAGCATATTTTAGCATTGATAGAAAATAACTCATTGAAGGGCGACAAACTAAAAAAAAAACAATAGAAGGGATGATTGTTGATCAAGGATATGGAAGAGTTAGGAGGGAACAAAAAGAATGACCAGAAACCAGAAGAAAGAAAAGAATAAGTGATTATGATGAGAAAATTTAAAGGTGTATAGTTAATTGATTAGTTCATGACAGACAACTGCAGTTTTAGTGAAGTACTTCCCTAAGGCTTTGTAATAAGTATGAATAATAATGAATTTTTGGTGGGGGGGCAATATTTGAAGGAAAGAGATACTGGTTTGGAATACCTGCAGTGGGGAATTACATGAAAAATTAGAAAGAAGATTTATTGATCACTG
Organism: Macrotis lagotis; assembly: GCF_037893015.1. Classification (NCBI taxonomy): domain Eukaryota; kingdom Metazoa; phylum Chordata; class Mammalia; order Peramelemorphia; family Peramelidae; genus Macrotis; species Macrotis lagotis. The sequence goes on from NC_133659.1 coordinate 92,130,996, forward strand.
TAAAAGATGCAGTTATAACTAAGTAACATATTTGTAGACAACAAATTCACTATAATTTCATGGTTTTTCTCCAGAAATGGTCAGATGAGACCATGATTATGGAGAAACAATGGTTGTCTAATAAGTAGAACTAAAGAGACAAGAATAACTCAATACATTCTGTGGTGATAGTTGAAGCATTAAATTAGAAGAAAATGGAATTAGGTGAAGGGAGATGGTTTAAATGACTGGAAATTGGTACAATAACTTGTCATAATGGCATAAGAAATCATTCTAATGTGAGTGAGAAAATGAAAGGTATGGATGGACAGGAGTTTATAGTGAGAATGGGAGATTTCCTTGTTTGAAGTTTGAAAGTAGTGATTATGATCTTTGAATTTTGATTAAAAAATGAGATTTCATCATTGTAGAAAGTTCTATGGTGAGAAAATTTCATTTGCTAATGCAAATCAACAACTACTCTGCAAATTATACCTTAGGAACTTGACTGGACATGGCGATTACTGAACATGTGTTTGAGGAACACATCTTGAATTTACTTCTTGAATCCAAAAAACAGCTCTCTATCCATAACTGCATAATACAAAATTGATATCAGATGGAGAAGAAAGAAAAATGCTCGAATAAAGAAAGTTAAGGAAATGTATGGAGAGTTGTCCAAAGTCATCAACATGAATAGGAGGGGATACATTGAATCATGAAGTCAATAAGCCATTTAGAAGAGTGTCTTAGATGATAGTAAATAAAGGCAACAAGGAAGAAAGAAAGAAAGAAATTGCTTAGATTTCAAGAATGGATAGGTTATTTTTATATAATAAAGACAATTTCTCAAAGGAACAGTAAGCTACAAGGAAAATATCAAATATTCATATAAGAAGGGAAAAATGACCTTCCAAAACTAAAACTAAAATGATTAATGTGTCCTCAAAAGAGATCCATGTTTAAAGTGCCGAATGTTGGAAAGAATGTTGGCTGAAAATGTTGACAATACAGGGCAGTGTGTTTTAGAAAAGTAATAGTGATGGTTTGTTTCCTCCTACCTTTGATCATTTGTTCCCTTCCATTTTTTTCCCTTTGGTATACAATTTCTAGCACATATTATTACTGGTAATATGTTAAACTTGCAAATAGGTAATGCAATTTTGTATTGACCTTGCTGCTATCAGCCATGCTTAAATTGTGATCAACTTCCAATTGTAGTACCCTCAGTAAAAGTAAAACAAAGTTTAGCATCTTGTAGCAAAATAGATTTTACAAGAAAAGGAAGAAAATTTTCACACTTATCTCAGAACTTACTCTAGTGTTCAAGGTGTTATAGTTTGTGTTTATACAAAGGAAGTAAAGGATATTTGAGGAGGCATGTGTTCATCAATTTCTTCCTAATAAAATGACTTAAGAAACTCAGTAGTAATTTTATCTTTTTTAAAAAAATTCTCCCTGCCTCAGACAGTTTCCATGACATTAATCCCTCTTTTAGCTGACCACCTATCATTTTAAATGAAATTGCTTTCTGTTTCTGGACCCTTGATAATTATTCTGAGACCACATGCTGAAAGCATCCACAGTGCAAATTATGTTGCCCTGAGTAATGATCAAAAACCTGACCCTGTTAGTGCAGTTTTTTTTCTTTCTCAGGGGGTAGTAGATTATTTAGCATCCAATTAATCATGATTCTGGCACAGGAAAAGAACTGGAACTGAAGGAAGTTAACTGTTGTGCATAGTGATCTGAACAACTCTTGACTGAGTGATAATAATGAAAGCAAAACATATCTGAAAAGCTTGATTTTAAATTCATAATATATCACAGAGATTCTTTGAAAGGAGGCTCAACCACAGAATTACTGTGCACATCATTTTTAATTTGGGCCAACAATTACGTGTATACCCATTTAAAATATACATGTATGATTATATACATTATATCACACAATCAAAGCTTATTATCCACTTTTATCATCCATATCATTAATAAAACTTATAATCAATGCTAGTCCTCTCAGGCACAACCAATTATTTTATGACAGGTTCAATTTCCATTTATTTATAATTCCCTCCCTGGCTTGTATCAGTATCCACTGCCGTATAACACTTCCCAGTTGCTTGGAAAATATCAACTTCCTCGAAGCAGTAGTCCATAGAAAGAAAAAATTATGTGGAATTTGAGGGAGGTGGACTGGGGGTGGACTGGGGGTGGACTGAGGGTGGACTGGGTAGAGAAGTCTCCTTCTTAAAAGAAATACTTATTTTTCAACCTTGTATATGAGTCACATATAACCTTACTTTTGCTCATACACATGCATATATACATACATACATACATACATACACACGATGGAACCAATATCCATCTATATATTTATGTATGTATATATATGCACATACACACATAGGCACGAATGTTCATAGAGCTATGTAACTGAATAAACATACAATAACAGCTAGTATTAATATAATATATAATATAATAATGTAATATCATATATCATATCGTATCATATCATATATCATACCATATGTCATATCATATGTCATATAATATGTTGTGATGTGATATAATATAATAATATATAATAATATACAATGCAATACAATATAATACAATACATTATAATAAATGTAATATAATGTAATATAATGTAGTAGAATAGGATAGGATAGGATAGGATAGGATAGGATAGGATAGGATAGGATAGGATAGGATAGGATAGGATAGGATAGGATAGGATAGGATAGGATAGGATAGGATAGGATAGGGTAGAGTAGAGTAGAATAGAATAGAATAGAATTAATATAATGTAAAATAAAATATACTATACAATACTATACTATACTATACGATACCATACTATACTTTACTATACTATACTATACTTTAATAAGAAATATATATGTGGGATGTTCTTAAAATATTATCTAATTTGATCCTTGCAAGAACTGTGGGAGGTATGTGCTAATACTGTACTCATTTTACAGATCAAATAGCTCACAGAATCAGATTAAATAGCTTGTAAATTGCTGGAATCTGTGGTTCGATTTTGAATTTGGGTCTTCCTAAATGCTATTCGTCTGCTTCTTTTTTTAAATTTTATTTAATTAATTTATTTTCATCTAGATGCAAATGCATACTTCCAAGTTAAAAAATGTAGAACTAGCCATCCTTACCACCAACCCCCCTCAGCAGGTAACAGTCAGGTTAGCATTTTACATATGCTTTTTGATAAACACACACACACACACACACACACACACACACACACACATATATACATACACACACACACACACACACACACATACATATATATATATATATATATATATATATATATATATATATATATATATATATACAAATTTTTAATTTTCCATTTGAGGAATTAGAATTAAGGGAAAGAGATACATAGATAAATTTTATAAGTGTTCATCAGATATGGAAGGGTTGTTTGTGTGTGTGTATGTGTGTGTGTGTGTGTTTGTGTGTGTTGTACTTTGCTTTGTTTTTGATGTGTACATTGTTGTCTTGATTCTGCTCCCTTCATTCAGCATCAGATTCCATAAGTCATTCCATGCTTCTCCAGAGTCTGACCTTCTTTGTTTTCTCATAGAACAACAGTATTTCATAGTATTCATGTACCATAACTTGTTTAGCTATTCCCCAATTAATGGGCATCCCCTCAATTTCCAGTTCTTTCCCACTACAAAAAGATCTGTTATGAATATTTTGGAATATGTAGGACTTTCTCCTTTTTTATAATTTCTTCTGGTTATAGACCTAGAATTGGAATTGCTGGGTCAAAGGGTATGAACAGTTCTTTTTTTCTCTCTGGGCATAGTTCCATATTACTCTCCAGAAAGCTTGGATCTGTTCACAACTCCACCAGCAATATATCAATGTCCCAATCTTCCCACAACCTCTCCAACATAGATCCTCTTCCCTTTTTCTCATTTTAGTTTATCTAGTAGGTGTGAGATGATACCTCATTGCTGTTTTAATTTGCATTTCTCTAATCAATAATGATTTGGAGCATTTTTTATATATAGCTTTAATTCTTCATTTGAAAACTGTCTTTTCATATTCTTTGACCATTTATCGATTGGGGAATGATTTATGATCTCATAAGTTTGATGTAATTCTCTATATATTTTAGAAATGAGACCTTTATCAAAATTCCTAATTTTGAAAATTGTTTCCCAGCTTTCTGCTTTCCTTCTAATTCTGGCAGCACAGATCTTATTAATGCAAAACTTTTTAAATTTAATACAGTCAAAATCATTTTACAATTTATAATATGCTCTAATTCTTGTTTGGTCATAAATTTATCCCTTTTCCATAGATCAGATAGATACAGGAATTTTTTGGTTTTTATGGTATCGTTCTTTATGTCTAAATCCCATATCCATTTTGAACATATTTTGATCTATGTTGTGAGATGTGGATCTATGACTAGTTTTTGACTTACTATTTTCCAATTTTCTCAAAAATTTTTGTCAAACAGTGAGATTTTATCCCAGAAACTGATGTCTTTGGGTTTGTCACAGTAGATTGCTGTAGTCATTTACAGCACTTTTGTTAAACCTCTCTTAATCTACTCATCCATTAGTCTACTTCCTAACCTGTACTAGGCAGTTCTGATGACTGCTGCTTTATAGTATAGTTTTACATCTGGTAGAGCTAGGCCACTTTCCTTTACATTTTTTTTCCATCAATTCCCTTGCTGCTCTTGCCCTTTTGTTGCTACAGATGAATTTTGCTACTATTTTTTTCTACCTCAATACAGTAATTATTCAATAGTTTGATTGGTATGACACTGAATAAGTAATTTGATTTGGGTAGAATTGTCATTTTTATTATCTCATTTCAACCTAACCATTAGCATTTGACATTTTTCCAATTGTTTATATCTGATTTTATTTGGGTGAGGAGTGCTTTATATAACTGTGCTCATGCAATTTCCAGGTTTGTCTAGGGATGTAGACTCCCAAGTATACAATGTTGTCTGTAGTTATTTTAAATGGACTTTTTCTATCATCTGTCTGTTTCTAATAATACATAACTAGATGTATGGTCCTCTTTTAAACTTGTAAAATCCTTTCCTCTTTGATTATAACAAGGAAATGATTTTTAAAACATATTCAAAAACATTGGAATTATACATTTTTTTTGTTTGGTGTGCATATGGGTTCTCATAGTAACATTTGCCAAAAGTAGAAATGAGAATTCAGGTCTTTTTTCTTTATTCTCACAATACATTTAAAGACTTGGTTTTTTTTTTTGGTAAGAGCATTTTTATTTACATGTAGATATGTATTATGTGTTGTTGGCAGTGTGTTTAATGGAATATTTATGGTAAAGAAGGGAATATATTGAAGCCATAATGATTTCCTAGAGTGACCTGTCTCATCAATTAAACATTCCTAAGAGGATATCTACAAGAAGGAAGTATAATAGAAACAATTTCATAAAAATGTAGTATGGGTAAGGCTAGGATGAATCTAAAATATTATTGATTTCCTCCCTTGAGAAAGTCATTTTCCTTTCTCCCCAAACTGTGACCACAAACTTTTCTATAATACACCTTTGCTAATAAGAGGAAGAGAACAAAAAAGGATGAGTATATACTTTTTAGGCAAATAATATTACTGTCTAGTAACACTATTTTAAGAATGATGAGGTTATACTACCAATGATTTTAAAGGGATTAAAATATATTTTGCTGATACAGGAATACAAAATGCTGCATCAAAGGAAGGTTCTGGGATGATACAATCCATAAAATGTTTCATATTCCTTTCTTACCATAAAACTTTGTTTTTCAACAATACTTTGATTATAATGATTACATGTGTAGCAGAATAATGAAGGTCTTTTGTCTAAGTGATATAGTGATATTTTCAAGGGCATGTGGAACTTTGGAACTGAGATAACACTTCATATATATTTCTCCCATGAAAAGGGTCTTTTGTTGTCCTGAATTTCGAATATTCTCAACATACGCTCAATGGTTGTCATCTGGAAATATTTCTTCAATACTCTGCAAGAATATATATTTATATATGTACACATGTGCATGTACATATATATTATATATAACAAATATGGATATATACACTATAAATAAAATATAATATGATAAAATGTGTGTATATGTATCTATGTGTATAGTACACACATTCACAAACACACATATATATAAATTTATATATTTATATATATATAAATTTATATATATATACATATATATAATGTTTTTGCTATCATAGGCTAACTTTTTTCTTCCAGTTATATTTTTCCTTAGAAAGTTTCCTCCTTTCCTTCTTTTTGTTCTTTTCTACATATGAATGAGTGATGATGATAAAAATAATAAAAATGTAATTAATGATGATGAAAATAATTATACAATGATAATGATAGTTCACAGTTCAAAGCATCAAAGGTTAACAGATTACTCTTTTCCAAACAATATTCTCAGGTACATAGGGAGAATATTTTAAATTCATTTTTTGTATGCAAAGACATGGAATCTCAGAAAGTTTAAATGACTTGTCAACAAAGTATGGATGATTTAGACAAGTGTCTTAAACTGAGATCCTCCAGTTGCTCTTTCCCTCTTAAATTGCTATTTTACTTCATTCCCCATCTACAACTCTTTTAGTTATATTTTTATCTTCCTGAATAAGCATTGTGAATTTATGTTTAAAGTTTTTAGAGAAAAGACCTTTCTACAAACCTGTTTTCTGATTTGTTAGTCAATAAGTAGCAATGTAGAATTTCCTATGAATTAGTTCCTGAGTAAAACATTGGGGGATACTAAGAAAGTGCAAAAAGAAAATTTCTTATCTCAAGTAGTTCACGGTATAATGAGGGACACACAAAATCTGTGTTTATGCAAACATATGCACATCTCCTCACATAATACATATGTATGTGTATGTCTGTATATTTAAAATTAGAGATAATTAACAGATTTTCTAGGAAGTCCTTATATTAAAGGCATTAAATAGGAAAACATTTATTAAGTACCTTCTCATTGCCAGAAACTTTACCAAGCATTTTACAAATATTATCTCATTGGATCCTTACAACAATCCTGTGAGTCAGGTGAAATTATTATCCCCATTTTAAGGTTGAGGTAGCAGAGATAACCTAAGATTCAATGTCATATATAAGATCAGAGCCTGAGCTTAATCCATTGTCTCATCTAACCTCTAAACAGCTATCTTTAAGAGTGTGGTTTTAAGGCTTGCACAGAATTGTGTATCTCATTTAACTTCAATAGCTTCATTTTCAATGACCACAATAACTACATTTTTCAGATGAAGCAATTGAAGTAGATGAAAGTTAAATTACCTGCCCTAGATCAGCAACTTGATATGTCCATGGTTGGATTTGAATTCTGAATTTGAATTAGGAATTAGGAAATTAGTATTAGGAAATACTAAGTCTCGTTTCATTCTTTGCATCATCAACTACCTATATAAAACTTTCAGAAAAAGGTTGCATTTAATTTGGGACATGAAGGAAACTAGAGAAGTCAGGGGGTAAAGATGAGAAGGGATACAATTCTAGGCATGAGAGTATTCAGTTGGAAAAAATGCAAAGTGGGAAGGTAGAGGAAAATCAGGCAAATTCATATCAATGTACTATAGAATTATTGGAAATAAATAGGGTATAAGAAGCCTAAAAAGTAAATAAAAATTACATTCTAAAGGACTTTTCATACCTTAGAGCATATAATATTTAGTCCAAAAGGTGGTAGGGACTCACTAGAAGTTACTGAATCAGGGGAGAAATGACTAGACCTTCCTTTAGGAAGACAGATTTGGCAAAGGAGGGGAACTGATTGACAGTATGATATGAGAGAAAAGAAATTCAAGAGATATGAAGCTTAAATCCACAAGGTTTTGACATTGAAATGCAAATGTGGGGGACTGTGGTCTGTATGAGAAGTCAAAGATGATCCACATATAGAAGTGTGAGTTACTGGGAGTGTGGTCTTTATCAGAAATTTGAAAATTTAGGAACCAAGAACATTGTCATTGTTATTCTTGTTTTGGGTGTGGAGTGTAAGGAGTTCACTAGTGGACAATTGCATTTAAGATGTATGGGGCACACAATTCAAGAAGACAGAGATATTAGACTAGAATTGGAAAGGAGATTAGAGATGAAGAAATAAGTATGAGAAACATAAGGAATAAGTATGAGAAACATCTCTAGAGATGACAGTGATATGATATCTAATAATGTTCAATTTACTTCACATTTAAACTTTCAAATAAGAATTTGGTAAGCAGGATATTGAAGATATTGTCATTTTACAGATAAAACCGGGTCAGTCAAATAGCTTTGTTTGTTTTGGAAAGCAAATATTTTCTTAGCTCTCTTTCTTAACTCTCTCTAATTTGACCATATAAGCAGCAGCATCTTAAGTTATTTTTCCCATATTTTTTGCATCTGGCACCAAGGAGAGCCCAATACTTTTTCCTTTATTTTCTCTTGTCTCCTGCCATTTCATAATCAACCACCTTGCTCAGCCTCTATCTGAATTATAACTTATATGCAGTCATACAGACTTTATCTAAATATTTCAAATATGGAAGAACTCATTTTCTTTAATCAGTACTTTCCACTTCAAGACTTCAATTCTTCTGAGTCACACAATCAAGATTCTAAAGTGATTAACTTTTGGAATTAAAAAAAAAATCTTTAGGTTAATTTGTCTTCCTTTTATTTCCAACAATTTTCTGCTCCAATTAGTTTTTTCAGTTTCTGCCCTTTGCAGTGAAGAATAAAAAGTATAACCACTTCCTCTTCCTCAGCACAATCCTTTAAATACTAGGAGAAAGTTATTCTTCTCCCTCTCTCAAGCCGCCTCCAGATTAAACAGCTCTGTTCCTTCCAAAATTTTGCTAGCGAATCATCCCGATGTTCTTCACAATATCAATTATATTTCCCTAGCAATTTATATACCATAAATTACCATATCTAAAATTCTAAAAATTCTGCAGATTCACCTTATATTTATGCATTTTTCTTGATTTCCTTATCAAAATTGGATAATATTTGCAGCCAGAAATCTAAAACTTTTATTCTTCAGTCATTTTTACCATCTTGTTCAACTCTTTGTGACACCTTTATGTTGTTATGTTGTCTTTTTTTTTTTTGCAAAGATGCTGCAATGGTTTAATATTTCCTTTGTCTAATCATGTTACTGATGGAGAAACTAAAGCGAACAGGGCAAAATGACTTACCTAGGCTCATTTAATTAATGAGCGAGTGCAGAAGATTTTTCACCTTAGAAAAAAGAATCTTCCTGATTCCTCTCACTCAATTTACAGTGTCAAATAGCTATCCCTGATAAAAATCACCACATTTTTAAGATTTAGATGTAGCAAAAAATGGTGAAAAATGTGGATTTAGAATTCATAAAAATATCTTTTTTTTTCTTCTTTTCTAAATAACAGAAGGAACAAAGCTAGCAAAATTAAGGATACAGGAATAAGTAGATTCAACTACCTAAAGACTATAAATCCCTTGAGAGCATAGAATGTATTTTGCATTTCTTTTTATTCCTGAAAAGGACACAATGATCATTGCCTAGCACATAGTAGGTTCTGAAAAATGCTTTGTGACCTGTAACAACAATTTAAATTATACTTCTATATAAATGGTCAAGAACTTAATTGTGATATGTTTTCATGATGTGAGTAGAAAGTTTTCTGATGTAGAATAGATTTTTTTATTGTTAAGAGTCTATTGATGTAGTACTTTAATATTGGCCCTGAAACTGCTGCAGTAATCTAATATCTATTAAAACATTGTGCTACCGAATTTAAGCACACTTTAAAGCTTTTAAGATTCAGAATCCATTTACTTGTAACATAAAGGATACTCTTGTTTCAAAGAAAAAAATCAGTATGAAAAGCTCAGAAAGTATAATGGTCACATATTCCAAAGTAAAAGCTAAGGAAAATAATTACTGGTAAAATGTGGTTTTATAAACTTCAAATGTTTTAGGGAAAATGTCACCATTAGAGTTGTTGAAAGCTAAAAAAAACATTAATGCGACTATTCATTATAAATAGCTTTTAAAAGTTATGACTTTATTTGGTATCATCAGCTGACTTTTAGGGAAAAATTGGTTATGTTTAAAATTAAAGAAATTATACGGAGTATTTCAAAAGAATACTAATACAAGTAGGTCAAAAACATTTTCCTAAAAGGAAGGAAGAAAACTTATTAGCATCTATTAATGCCTTCGTTCCCTATACCCTAAGCTTGGCAAAAAGGTAATTATGAAAAATTGCAAAGAATTTGATCAGCATATACATAGTTATATAAGTTTGCTTTAAAAATATATATTTAATATGGAACAGCCAGGTGGTGCAGTGGATAGAGTACTGACCCTTGAGTCAGGATGTTCTGAGTTGAAATCTGATATCAGACACATAATAATTACCTAGTTATGTGGCTTTGGGCAAGTCATTAATGTCATTAAGATTTAATTTCTTAATTTGTAAAGTTATTTAATCTGACTATATCCATTCCAGATGTAAACTTGAGATTTTATCAACCCACAGTTAATTAAGACCATGAACTGGAGATATTAATATATAATATTAATGATGTGTATCATGTATATCAAGGTCATATATACAATATATATGTGTATATATGACCTGGAGATATTAATATATTATTAATAATACATATTAAGTATATCAAGGACATATATAACATAATATATATATATATATATATACATATATAATATATATTAATATCTCCAGTTCATGGTCTTAATTAACTGTGGGTTGATAAAATCTCAAGTTTACATCTGGAATGGATATAGTCAGATTAAATAACTTTACAAATTAAGAAATTAAATCTTAAAGAGTGCAAGCACATTATTATTTTCACATAGGAAATAAATGGAAGGATTAAATTTGAATCCATAATCTCTGACTTAAAATAAAGCATGACACATCATGTAGCTACATGAAAACAAGGCAGCTTCTTTGTCCTTTTAAAAGTCCAAGTATTTTACAAATTTTAAGATGTGATTTTTTGGCCAACAATTTTAATTCAAATTTCAATTCCTCATTTTTCTTTTGCCATTTAAGAAGGAAGTTGATTTCTTTTTTCATCTTCTCATGGATCACCCATGTTCCTGCTAAATAAAATAATAAAATCAGACTGACTGGGACCTCTACAAATTCTTACTAGTTCAAATATATAAATAGTAAAACTCACCTTCAATTTGCTCACTATTTTTCTGCCAAAGTATTTATTCTAAAACTTCTATTCTCTCATAAGCCTTCTCTCTCCACTCAGGTTATCCAAATTCTAAGAATGAACTCCCTCTTCTATTTCATTAAAGCTCCTTTCTTTTCCTCCCTTCCTTCTTTCATTTCCTTCCTTCCTCCATTCTTCTCTCTCTCTCTCTCTCTCTCTCTCTCTCTCTCTCTCTCTCTCTCTCTCTCTCTCTCTCCTCTCTCTCTTTCATTTCTCTCTTATGTTAATTCTTTCTATGATTGCCCTTACTATCCTTAACTCTACTCTTAAGTATAAACACTCAGGTCAACCTCAAATCAATTTTGCTGTCTCAGAGAATTTTCCTTTCTCATGAATCTTCCAAAATTCCTTACTGGTAATTTTACTCATTTAAGCACAAAACATGTTGAAACTGAATTCTGCTCCTATAGCCATAAAAGACAAAGCATACCTCTCTTTGATACCTCTACTCCTTTCAAACTTGTTTGTTTATTCTTTCCTGCTAATTGTAGTTAAACTTCTAGCAAGAATTTATTACTACTTCATTTTCTGCACCTCATCTCTGATCATTCACTCTTGTCATCTGATGAATGCATTGGTTTTTTTTTTGTTGTTGTTCAAAATTCTGTCTTCATGCTTCAATTTCTGTTCTTCCTTAAAAGCATCATTCATATCATAGGAAGAATAAATTTTCTTTTGAAAAGATCTGGTCATGTAACTCACCCACTGGGGACAAAAAGTAATGACCTATTATCTAACTCTCTGATGTCATCCTATTTTACTAGTCTGATCTCACATTACTCCCCTCTAAAACTCCCTGATCATACAAGGAACAAAACAACAAAATGCAAAGTACACTTTGTATATTACACATGTAGTTCCATATACTTTTCAGTTTTTGTTCCTGGGCAAATTAATGTATCAGGGTAGAGACATAAATTCACATACATGTCAGGGAAAATTATCCTCTAAGAAAGGGGAGGATCAGTTGTATTGCATTCTTGCTTTGTGCAAATTCTCAAGTCACAAAGGTCAATCAAGCTAATTAAAATTAGAGGTATTCCTAATAGCCACTCACTCATCCCCATTTCCCCTTTTACACACTTTAGATATCCTTGATATTTGGTGCTTCAATGTCAACTTAAGGCAGGTTACTTGCTGAAAACATGATTACAGATTAGTAATTTTCGGTATGAAGAATTAGGATTGAAGGAAAGATATAAATGAGAGATAATTTTTATAAAATGTTCATCAGGTTTTGAAGGGTTGGTGTTTGTGCGTGTGTATGTGTTTTGTTTTGTTTCATTTTTCTTCCTTTGGATGGGGAGTCCACATTTGGTCTAATACAGTTGACCTAGTTATCTGAACTGCTGAGAGGAGCTGCTTTCATCAAGGTTGTTCATCTTACAATGTTGTTTTTAATGTGCACCTTGTTCTCTTGGTTCTACTCCCTTCACTCAGTTAAGATCCTGTAAATCATTCCATGTTTCTCTACCTGCTGGATCAAAGTCCGACAATTCATGGTTTCTTAGAGAAAATAGTATTCCATAGTACTTATGTACTTGATGGACATTCCCCCAATTTCCAATTCTTTGCCACTATAAAAGAATTGCTATGAATATTTTGGAACATGTAGGACTTTTGCCCTTTTTATAATTTCTTCTGGATATAGACCTAGAAATGGAATTGCTGGATCAAAGGGTATGAACAGCTTTATTGCTCTTTGGCCATAGTTCCATATGGCTCTCCAGAAATGCTGGATCCATTCACGACTCCACCAGCAATATATATCAATGTCCCAATCCTTCCACAACCTCTCCAACATTGATCATTTTCCCTTTTTCTCATCTTGATCAACCTGATAGGTGTGAGATGTTACCTTATTGTTGTTTTAATTTGCATTTCTCTAATAAATAATGATTTGGAGCATTTTTATATGATTATATGTAGATTTAATTTCTTCATTTAAAAAAAACTTTATGTTCATTTCCTTTGACCATTTATCAATTGCGGAATGACTTGTGTTCTTATAATTTTGAGGCAATTCTCTTTATATTTTAGAAATGAGGCCTTTGTGAGATCTCCTAGAGTTTAAGATTGTTTCCCGACTTTCTGCTTTTCTTCTAATTTTGGCAACACCGTTTTTTTAGTGCAAAAACTTTTTAATTTATTATAGAGTAAAAATCAGTTTATGATGTGCTCTAATTCTTGTTTGATTATAAATTTTCCCCCCCTTTTCATAGATCTGATAGACAGAGTATTTCTTGGTATATTAAATTATCTATTTCATTGTTCTTTATGTCTAAATCCTTTGGTATAGGGTGTTATATCTAGTTCTATGGCTAGATTTGACATACTATGTTCTCATTTTCCCAACAATTTTTGTCAATTAGAGAGTTGAGGATGTCATTGGGTTTGTCAAAGAGCAAATTGAGACTATTTTTGAACCTATCCTAATCACCGGATTCACTGATCCATTACTCTCTATTTCTTAACCAGTACGAGGCATTTTTGATGATGGGGCTTAATAGTATAGTTTTAAATCTGATAGAACTAGGCCACCTTCCTTACATTTTTTTTTATCAATTTCCTTGCTATTTTTGTTCTTTTGTTGCTCCAAATGAATTTTGTTACTTAGTTAAGTAGCTATTTGTAGTTTGATTGGTTTGGCCTTCAGATCATTTTCTAGCTGAGAAACTAAAGTTAAACAGGGTTAAGAGACTTGCCCAGGTTACTAAACTATTAAATGTCTATGGCCAGATTTGATTTCAAGAAAATGAAACTCTATACATTATCCGAATTAGCTGCCCTCTCAAATTTCTGTCATTCAAAATCTATGTTGCCATCTTTTTCTTTAAAGTTTTCTATCACCTCTCTATTCATAAAAATATTTTCTGTGGGACCTTAATAGATTTTTCATTTCCATACTGCTCTTATCTCATAATATCAGTTCCTATAGTTATTTGAGATTATATGTTAATCTTCCTACTGAACCTTAAGTAGCATAAGGATTGCAGAAGTGTTCAATCAAATTTTTTTTGGTACTTTTATGGGTCAGAATATTTCTTGCTACCAAGTCATTTCCAAGTATATAGTTATTGAGCTGTTAATAATTATATCTTAAGTAATCCAATTACATAACTCTCTATGATATCATATAATATCATCTTTTTCACTAAATTGAATATACTTTTTTATCCCTTATCTTCAGGCACTCTTATTTCTGCAGTATTTGATATTATTAGCTTTCACTACTCTGGCAACCTCAACACCCTTGACACTCTGGCATTGTACAGTCATGTTTCTACTTCTAACTTTCTTTTTTTTTTAATTGGAGATTTTATTTATTTGAGTTTTACAATTTTCCCCCCAATCTTACTTCCCTCCTCCCACCCCCGCAAAGAAAGCAATTTGTCAGGCTTTACATTGTTTCCATGTTGTACATTGATCCAAATTGAGTGTGATGAGAGAGGAATCATATCTTTAAGGAAGAAACATAAAGTATAAGAGATAACAAGATCAGACAATAAGATATCAGTTTTTATTGTAAATTAAAGGGAATATTCGTTTTCTTTGTACAAACTCCACAGTTCTTTATCTGGATACAGATGATATTCTACATTGCAGACAGCCCTAAATTGTCCCTGATTGTTTCACTCTTGGAATGAGCAAGTTCATCAAGGTTGATCATTGCCCCCATGCTGCTGTTAGGGTGTAAAGTGTTTTTCTGGTTCTGCTCATCTCACACAGCATCAGTTCATGCAAATACCTTCAGGCTTCCCTGAATTCCCATCCCTCCTGGTTTCAAATAGAACAAAAGTATTCCATGATATACA
This sequence comes from Macrotis lagotis, assembly GCF_037893015.1. Taxonomy (NCBI): domain Eukaryota; kingdom Metazoa; phylum Chordata; class Mammalia; order Peramelemorphia; family Peramelidae; genus Macrotis; species Macrotis lagotis. Next base: position 92,146,106 of record NC_133659.1, read on the forward strand.
AATACTACAGTTTTCTAAGCCATTCCCCAATTGAAGGACATTTCATTGATTTCCAATTCGTTGCCATCACAAAGAGGGCTGCTATGAATATTTTTGTACAAGTGATGTTTTTAACCTTTTTCATCATCTCTTCAGGGTATAGACCCAGTAGTGGTGTTGCTGGATCAAAGGGTATATACATTTTCGTTGCCCTTTGGGCATAGTTCCAAATTTCTCTACAGCAAAGTTGGATGAGTTCACAGCTCCACCAACAAGATAATAGTGTCCCAGATTTTCCACAACACTTCAAACAATGATCAATATCCTTTCTTGTCATATTGGCCATTCTGAGAGGTGTGAGCACATACCTCAGAGTAGCTTTAATTTGCATTTCACTAATAAGTAATGATTTAGAGAAATTTTTCATATGATTATGAATTGCTTTGATCTCCTCATCTGTAAATTGCCTTTGTATATCCTTTGCACATTTATCAACTGGGGAATTTTTTTTTTAAATATGACTCAGTTCTTTGTCAAAAACATTAGTTGTAAAGATTGTTTCCCAGTTTACTACATTTCTTTTGATCTTGGTTACAGTGACTTTATCTGAGCAAAAGTTTTTTAATTTAATGTAATCAAAATCATATAATATGTTTATAATGATGCTCTCCATTTCTTCCTTAGTCATAAACTGCTTCCCTTTCCATATATCTGACAGGACTCTTGTACTTGATCTTCTAGTTTGTTTATAGCTAGAATTCTCCCCCCAGCCCTGTCACCAAGCTCCAGAGGCTTAGTGCCAACACCAATGCCTCTGCTCCCTAGTCGACCCAAGCCCCTACGGTCAACCATGCTCTAACCCCGCTGATCAAATAGGTCCAGCTTTCAGGCCCTCAGGCTCCCAGGTCTCCAACCCCTCGGCTAATCAGGTTGATCCAAGGCTTATCTGCCCTCTGTGCCCAGACTCGCCCAGAGCTGCGGAAGACAAATTCTGAGGTAGATGTTCTTTCTCCTGGCTTTTCTTTCTGTGTTTTGTGGATCGGATTTCTGTTAAGAGTTTTGTTTCATATCATAGATGGGGAAAGATCAGGAGACTTTAGAACTGTGCCTGTCTGCTCTCTACCATCTTGGCTGTAAGTCTACTCCTAACTTTCTGACCACTGGTCTTTCTTTTTGCTCTTTCCATAGTCTCTCTTTTTGAATTGCTCCCCCTTTGCCCTTTATCTATTATTTAACACTGTCATTAACCAAAAATACAAAATGTTGTTTTCTTCTTTCATGTGTAGTATGTAACTTAATGATTTGCTGGGTATAAAGTTACATGGAATTTAATTTTTTATTTATTTTATTTTGATCTTTTTTGATTTTTTTGCAAGGGAATGGCATTAAGTGAGTGAGTGACCCAAAGACACACAGTTAAGTAAGAATTAAGTGTCTGAGTCAGAATTGGAAACTTGCTCCTTCTGATTCCATAGCTGGTGCTCTCTCCACTTCACCACCTAGCTACCCCAGTTATACATATATTAATGACTTTTTTAAAAAAATACTATGGGTGTAGTCCAAAATTCTTGGTTCAGTAAAGAAGTATGACAGGCATTGGTCATGTACAAAACATTATGTTATCTTATCTCTTACTGTAGCTTTAGTGTTTCCTGTATCTTATATTTTAGTCATCCAGTATTAGAGTTCATATTTGTAGCTGAATTTGGTTGGAAAAAAGCTCAAATTTTTGGAGTTCTTAATTGCATTTGGGAATAGAAACAAAATACATTTTATGACACCATCTAATAACCAATTTTTCCTATTTAATCTCCTCCCTCATTGAATTCTGGGGCACTCATGGTTCCACATCTACTTCTCAAATTCTCTCAGTCACCTTAATGTTTATAAATTGTAATTCAAGACCCTTAAATATGAATATTCCCCAAAGTTGTCATTAACCTTGATCCCTTTACAATCTACACTTTCTTTTATTGATCTCATCCAGTTCCATAATACCAGTGTATATATTACCTCTATGAAAAAATAGTTAACTCATCAATGTTGGAGGGGTTGTGGGAGGATTGGGACATTGTTGCATTTCAGGTGGAGTTGTGAACGGATCCAACGTTTCTGGAGAGTAATGTGGAGCTATGCCTGAAGAGCAAATAAACTGCTCATACCCTTTGTCCCAGTAATTCCAATTCTAGGACTATATTCAGAAGAAATTGTAAAAAACCGGAAAAATCCTACATGTTCCAAAATATTCATAGCAACTCTTTTTGTAGTGACAAGAATTGGAAATTAATGGCATGCCCATCAATTAGGGAATGACTAAATATGCTATGCTACATGAATACTATGGAATATTATTGTTCTATAAGAAGTAATGAATAGTTGGATTCTTGAGAAGCATGTAATAACTTATTAGATCGCATGCTGAAGAAAGGGAGTAGAACCAAGAGAACAATGTGCACATCATTGTGAGATGAACAACCTTGATGGAAGCAACCCCTCTCAGCAGTCCAGAGAGATAAGACAACTGTATTTGACAGAACATGGACTATATTATCCCCCAATCAAAGGAAGTAAAAAAACACATAGGAAGAAAAATAACAGCCATCCCGGATATAATGAACAATTTATAAAAATGATCTCTTATGCATTTCTTTCCTTTAATCCCAATTCCTCATGCCAAATATTACAAATTTTTTAAATATGTTTAGCAAGATATGTATGTAAAATGCTAGCCTGTCTGTTCCCAACTGAGGGGATTGAGGTGGGAAAGGAGGGTGGAGGGAAACTTTGGAACTTAGAAATATGCATGTGCAAATGGATGAAAATAAATAAATAAATAAATACAATTAAATATTAAAAAAATAGTTATCTCTAAACTTTCCCAAAATCTTCAGTCCCTTAGCTACAAGCTCTTGTTTTCAACACAATATTTCAAAAAATACATATCCAAAACTCAACAATGCATGTTCCCTACAAAAATCTGTCTTTTCCCTTTATTTCTCAAATTCTCCTGATAGAATTTCCATCTCCCCAGTTAATCAGGTAATAATAGAGTCAGTTATCTTTTATTCTGTGTGGACTCTAATAAATTAAGTGTTAAATTCTTTTGATAATACTTTCGCTTCATTTCTCTTATCCATATTCTTTCCATTCTATTGAATTCAGTCAGCCAACAATTATTTATTTTGCTTTGTCTATTTATTAGGCATTATTCTAAAGAGTAAGGGTACAAAAAAGATCCCTTCCCCCAAAGGTCCCTTTCCTGAAGCAGTTCACATTTTAAAGAAGGGACTAACCTATAAATATTTAGTTATATATTATCTGAATTCAATAAAGATAAAATGAAATCTCCTAAATTGAAGTCACTAGCAGGTAAGTCAAACAGAAAAGGTCCCCCAGTGGAGGTAATATTTAAACTGAGTCTTGAAAGAGAGTCAGATTGATATGGTGAACAATGGATTGGTATCATAGTCAAGAAGAAATAGGTTCAAATCCTATCTCTCACACAAACTGATATTCTGATCCTGGCAAAGCATTTACTCTCTCTATACTCTAAGCAGCTCTCTAAGACTGTTTTAGAAAAGGTGTCACTATGCATTGGTAGAGTTGATACCTTGAATAGAGCCCACAACTCCAATAAAAGCAAAGTTGTGGATCATATATATCTTAAAAGAATCCAGCGAAATAGAGGAAAATGTGAAGAAGAAAACCATTTTTTAGCATTGGAGATAGGCATTGCAAATTAAGGATATCGGAGAGAGAATGTCAGTAATGAAAAATAGCAAGTAAATTATTGTGACTGAATAATAGAATGATTGGAGGAAAATAAAGTATAAGAAGTCTCCAAAGTTAGCAAGGGGATAAGATATGTTGAACACAGTGCCAAACACAGGACTTCATATTTGCTATTGAATGCAATAGGTACTCACTGTAAGTTATTTAGTAGTTTATAACATGGCAAACATAACCTTAGAGAAAGTTCAGCATAGGATGCATTTAAAGCTAGAAGGAAATCTTAGAGAGAATATCCATTTCTAATGTAAAATCTGAGATACTAAGATTTAAGGCAGGTTTTAAAATTTTACTTAATATACAGGCAATAATGATTGATTTCAACTTAGCTCCTCTCACTCAAATCCCAATGACAACCTCCACCCCAACCCACATAACCTACTGTTCAAAGAATATATGTCAAACTGGATCATTTTATCCAAACTGTCATAATTACCTCCTAATTAGATTGGGTTTTTGCTGTTAATCTATCTCTTTCAGTTTCATTTTTTGTTTTGCTGTTTGAGTAATCTTCCTAATAAATCTTTCTAATTATATCTTGTTGTTAATGTTGGTGTTTGTCCTTCCTTTTCAAAACACCAATGACTTCCAGTGTCTTGATTTATGTGTTAATTGGATTTAAGCGAGACAAAAGTATACATAGTCCAGATTCTCACACTCTCTTCCAGTCACTGGAGTCCAGTGGCAAGATGACCCAGGATTCAGTGGGTAATCTTGACCTTTTTAAATTAAGATTTTTCTCAGTTTTCAGTATGGCTGAGGTAAAGCCCATTCAATGACTAAGAACTGAGTAAAAAATAAGCGAAAAGATGGCCTATTTTACCAATAAAAACTATCAAATTTGGGAGGAAAAAACACTCAGAACTTTTGGCCAAAACCATAAACAACTCCCTTTTTCACTCATCCAGATATTTGATCACATCTGCTTTCTATTTATTTATTTATTTGTTGTTTGTTTATTTATTTTAGGTTTTTTTGCAAGGCAAAGAGGTTAAGTGGCTTGCCCAAGGCCTCACAGCTAGGTAATTATTAAGTGTCTGAGACTGGATTTGAACCCAGGTACTCCTGACTCCAGGGCCAGTGCTTTATCCACTACGCCACCTAGCTGCCCCTGCTTTCTATTTAAAACCTATCAGTAGTTCTTTATAGTGTATCAAATATGTTTAAAATTTTTTGCATTTTCAAACTTCCTCTATTCTAGCCTCAGATATTATTCTCTTTTTTTCTTTTACATAGTCATTGATTTTTTTTTTATTTCCCATTGTCTCATCCCCCATATCTTAAATCTCTCATATTTAGAATGTACCACATTCATATACATCTAAGGAAACTTTTACTTACTTCAAGAATAAAACTCAAATGTCATTCCATTTTTTATTTTTCCCCCTGAATGTATCCTAGATCACACTTGAAATTTATTTTACCCTCCTCAGTTTTCTCATCACACCATATCTAGACCTATTATTTTCATTTATTATGCACTCTCTCCCTTAACTGATTTTTGAGCTCTTTGAGAACAGAGTATGCATGATATCTAACTTTAAATCTCTAGAGAACATTCTAATTCATTTCATAAATTGAATAGGTATATAATAAATATTTGATAAATTTTTTGTTGTTGAATTCGGGCTCTGATAAGTTTTGCTTCTATGATGTTTTCAGGTGAGAAGATTACTGCTTGTCTCTACCAGTGCAGAGCACAACCTCTCCTTATCTTTAAATCTGGTTTTATTTTTGTCAATGACTTTTCATGAAAGAAATATAGAATAGCTATACAATTCCCTGAAGACTTTCTTCTGTTATTTTAGTTTTTTTTCCTTGAATATCCATGAAATTTGAAGTCGTATTCTTTTTACAGTGATATTATTTAAAGTCATAGTGATTGAAATATAACTAGACAGATGCAACTTATGTGAAAGATAATAACCCTCTAATTTTAGGAATTAAGCTATGTTTGTGAATGAGAGTACCCTAGAGGAAATCATACAGTTACTATCATCCATGTTATATTGTAGTCAATAAAACTTGACTTCATCCAAAGTCATTTTTATTATCGAAGGATCTTAGCAATAGTAAAGTAGAACAAATATCATGTGTGCCTGACAGATGTGAAAAAAATGACATTTTGCAATAGATTTGTTTTATTTTATGCTGTGCCAACATAGGCTTAAGGTCAAAAGGCTGAATCTAAAACTATTTAGTTATGGTCAGGAACAACTTTTGTGGTATAATATAGCATAGACATAATTAATCTTGGTTGACTGGTATTCTTTACTGAAATTAAGTTGGATACATTTTTAAAGGGATACATTTTCAAATGTCAAAAAATCATTAATCTGGGGTGGCTAGGTGGCACAGTGGATAGAGCACTAGTCAGGAGTACCTGAGTTCAAATCTGGACTCAGACACTTAATAATTATCTAACTGTATGGTTTTGGGCAAGCCACATAACTCCATTGCCTTGCAAAAAAAAAAAAAGAAAAAAGCATTAATCTATTTTCAACTTTCCATTGGACAATAACAAGTCATTTATAGAGCATGGTAAAATTGACACTTTTTAATAACAACCCTTTGAAGAAGGTAGTTGTTTGTTGTGTAGTCATTTCAGTCTAACTCTTCATCATCCATTTGGAGTTTTCTTGGTCAAAGACAATAAAGTGATTTGTCATTTCCTTTAATATATTTTATATCTAAAGAAACTGAAGCAAACAGGATAAAATGACTTACCAAGGGACTACTAGCAGCTAGTAGTAGACTGGGACCATATTTGAATTCAGATCTTCCTGATTCCAGGTCCAGCACTCCATCCACTGCATCACCTACTTGCCCTTGAAGAAGACTGAGTTGGTATCAGTGATTCTCATTTCATAATCAAGTAAAGAAATCTCATAGAACTTAGGGTATTTGCTCAGAATCACACATTTCCTGGCAGTACAAAAATTAAAAAACAGGTTTTTTGATTGCATGAATAGCTTTTTACACTAATCGTGCTACTTTAGGTAAAAAGTCCTAAGTCATAAATAATATATTGAGGTCCCAGCATGAGAATTCTATCCACTGATACAATTTTTTAGTCTATTTCTTAGAGATATTTGTAACTAGTACAGGCCATTCCTTTCTTTTCTTTCCCTTCCCTACCTTCCTTTTCCTTCTCTTTTGTTCCTTCCATTTTTTTGCTCCAATCTGTCTTTTTTTTTTCTTATTAGGAAAGGAGGAAGTGAGAGAAAAGGGAAATTAACAAACTTCCAAAATTTAATTTATAGAATCCAAATGAGGATTTCACTAAATTGTTCAATGGCATCTGATGTGATATCTTATATCAATTATTTGTAATTATATGGAAAAATATTGTTCATTTTATTTATCTATACTAGAATTATTTCTTAATTTAGTCACAATAATATAATAAATTGATCAATTGCTTATAATTGAATAGATATATTTCTAATTATTGGTGGAAGTAGATACTACATGATAATTTAAAACTTCAAAATATCCTTGGTTAAGACTGAAGCAACTATCAAGCCTATACTTCTATTGAAAAGGATGGGTAAGAGTTATATCCAAGTCAATCTGCTCCTCATCATCTCAAAACATCAATGAATTCACCAAATAAAATAAAAAAAAACTAAGATTGAAAAGGAATCATTGAAAGCAGAGGAAAATTACAATTAAAAAGTACAGAGATCCAAAAAATTACTATGTAAAAAAAGAGGAAAAATATAAATAAAAGTCATGAGATGAAATAGAAGGCAAATTCCCAGTAGAAAGAAACCTTCAGTAGCAACCAGACTATCAAGAAATGAGAAAGTTACAAGAGCATCTCTGGATTACTTTGGAAACTCAGTAAAGAACTAAGACAGCTAAATAACAAAAATCATTTGAAGGAACATGTTCTGAAATATAATAGAAAATAATGGGGATAACACAGAAATGAAAGAGGATTATCACATTCATAATACCAACTCTTTTACCAATTTATCATCATCAAAAGTGCTTATTAGGAAGCAGATAAAATCAGAAGCACAAATTAATGGGACACATCTGATATAGAGTTGTGTGATTAGATATTGGAAAATGAATATTATACCCCATTTTAATCTTCATTTTTTTAGACTAAGAATTTTTTTTATATTCAAATATTATTTAGATTTCTGTCCTTTAGACATGCTAAGAATGTCATCATGATTCAATGTGGACTTTGAATCCAGAAGATATGGGTTCTAATCCTGGTTTAGACAGTTATTAACAGTGTGACTGTATATTAATCACCTAACCTTTAAATGTTTGAATTTTTTTTACAAGGCAATGGGGTTAAGTGGCATGCCCAGGGCCACACATCTGGGCAATTATTAAGTATCTGAGGTCGAATTTGAACTCAGGTCCTTCTGACTCCAGGGCTGGTGCTCTATCCACTGCACTACCTAGCCACTCCACAAATGTTTCAGTTTTTCATGAGAAAGAATGAGGTGACTTAGCTAAATGACTATAATGTCATTTTCAGGTTATTTTCCACAAATTTATGATCCTATTATGGTGAAGTCTTTCAAGATAACTTTTAGATTATGTCAACCAGAATAAAAGTCATGTCACCAATGTGATTATAACATCATAGGGTAATATTAATTAATGGAAATATTAATTTTTTCTGAAAAAAATGCTTCTAGTAACATTAATAAATTCTAAATTCACTATTAGGTTGCCTAGTCTACATTTCTAATTAACAATTAACTAAATTCATTGGAACCAGTCAAAGACACTCCTTTAAACAGAAATTTAATTTGGTTAATTTTTTCTCATGGTTATGGGTTTAGAGTCAAGAATGGCTGTGTTCAAATTTCTTCTATCTAGAAGCTATATAATCCTAACTTGTGAATATTTAAACCCCATAATCCTTAGACTACTTTTCATGTCCCATCAATCAAGTCATTTCCCTAGTAGGAGGGAATTTGCCATATTGATTAAATCAATCAATCCATTTTAATAAGTATCTACTGTTGTCTTTTATTTTTGTGCATATAATTTAATCTTATAAAATCATGGTAGGAAAAGAGTTTTGTTTTAGTTTGACACATTATAGAAATATGAGTAATTATTCTCCAGCATGCTTTCAAATCTATAGTAATCTAAACCTTTTCACACACACACACACACACACACAAACACACACACACACACACACACACACACACACACACACACACACACACACACACACACACTTGTGAATTTTACCCCAAACTGTTTGTAACTATCATACTTCAGTATGATTATGTGACACATTAGCTCATTGCAGGAACCAAATGATATAGTTTAATTTTCTTCAATCTCAGTAAGTCATTCTATGGTAATTATCAATGCTAGAATCATAACAGTTCTTCTGAAAAATAACTCCCTAGGATCCTAGATCTCTAAACCAAGAGAAATAAAAATCTTCTCTATATCTCAATGCAATGAAAATGTGATTGCTTCCAATTAAACCTCTTTGCATAATTTTGCCTCATTATGATCAACATGTACAGTCCTTTTGTATTTTATTTCTTTTGTTTAAATTATTAATATTATCAATTAAATTTTATTAAAAATTTAATAACAATCCATCAATGGAAATTCCATTAATGAAAACTAAAAAGCAAATAAGCATTTGTCAAACCAATCATCAACATAAATATCAAATAAAGAGAATTTTCTGTACACCTTAGGAGACATCTTCCTTGATAGAAAATTTTTAGACAAAAATCTTTGGGCCTACTTTTCTCTTTATTATTTATTTATTTATCTAGCTATTTATCTATTCATTTATTCATTCCTTCAGTCATTAATTAATTAATTATTTTATTTTCATTCCATTTGCACATGCATAGTTTCAAATTGCAAAATTTTCTTACACCCTCCCTTCCCACCTCCTGCCCTTCGTTACAAATAGGTTAGCATTGTACATAAATATTTTGATAAACATGTTTACAGATTAGTATTATTTATTTTCAGTATGAGGAATTAGGATTAAGGGAAAGAGATACATAAAACTAATTTTCATAAAATGTTCATCAGATTCTGGAGAATTGTGTTTTTTGGAGGTTTTTTTTTTTGGTGCATATATCTGTGCATGTTTTGTTTTTATTTTTCTTCCTCTGGAGGGGGGGATAACATTGTCCATAGCTGGTCTAAGACAGTTGTCCTAGGTCTCTGAACGACTGAGAGGAGCTACTTCCTTCCAGTTTGTTCATCTTACAATGTTGTTGATATGTACATTGTTTTCTTTGCTTGGGCCTGTTTTCTAAGATCCTGATAGACCTAAATGTAACATAATACAAGCACATTTTTAATAGTTCAGTTTATAGCATAAGATAATTTTTCTTTCTTTTTATGAAATCCAGGTCATTGACTTGATTTTTCAGTCCAGTTATATCATCAAAACAAGTACATTGCATAATAACAATTTCAATGATACTAATAGTAATAATTATATAAATTTTTTAATATTTTAAAATGGCTGTATATATTATCTCATTTTACATTAAAAGAAACTTGTAATTTGTATTATTTCCCCCATTTTCAGAGGAGGAAACATTAAAAAAATGGAAAGTAATTTTAACAGAATCACACAATTACAAAAGTCAGAGGCCAGATTTAAACCCAGGCACAAATCCAGAACTCTAACCACTGTGTTACTTAACTTCCAAATTTTCTTATTGAATGTTTTCCTTCTACCAATTCATAATATCCCCAAATCTTTGGCATAATAATAAATTTTATTAATTTTATAGTAATGAACATCAATTTCAGTAGCCTATTGATAGTTCTAATTAAAAAATTTTTAAAAATAATTTAATTTATTTCTCTAGCTTTTCATTACATCTTTCTCTTCAACTCAAAAAATTATTATTAATATCGCAACCATTATGCCAACAAATCATGATATGTGATGTGTTTGCATATGAAATTACAAAAAATCTATATGGGAAGGAGAGTAATAAATTAATTGTAGCCATTTTTTAAATTTCAAATTATAGAAGAATTGTGGTCTTGTTTATAAAGTTATCTAAAATATCAAGTGTAATTGACCACACCGTAAAAATAGATTGGCACAAAATAAAATGGAAAAAAAACAAAAAAATCTTATGAATTTATGTCTTTCAATATATAACCAATTATGCACTTTTTTCCCCATGAAATAAATCAGAACTTGATTATGTGACACAGGTATGATTTCAGGGACAGAGTTATTACATATTTGACTTTATGTATTATATGATTCCTCTCCCCAATCCAGTTGTTTACTAAGTCACTTTAGCTTGTAAGGAAAATATCTCTTTTATTGATCATTTCAATTTTTAATTATCATAGAATTTTACTTCACTGTGACTTGTTTTATCCAAGAATTTGGGTATTACTTTAAATGTTTTGCTTTACTTAAAGCATTATTTGATCTCATAAATAAGGGCAAAATGAATGCTATCATGAAATTTTCTTGAATTTTCAGATACTAGCAATGTAAAGACCTTAGGTCATTAATTATAAAGTGTGAACTAATTCAAATAATAGGCATGTGTTCAAAGAACATTTTCAAAAATGTTTATCTTTATATCTTTGATACACGAGCTTTTTAGAAGTTTTAATTACATATTTTTTCATTCTGTTGAAGTAAAAGCAGGTTAAAAATGAAAATAATAAGGAAGTCACCCCTCTGAATTAGGAGATTCAGATATAAAGAAAAAATACTTTTTGATGTTCTGAACCTAAAATAAAAGCTAAGATAAATCATAGTTAGATAAAATATTTTCAAATTATAAAACCCCACTAATTCATACTGACTATTATAACATAGAGCTGAGAAAGCCCATATCACTCTCTTGAAGACCTGAAATCTAGTCTCCCCTTTACACATGCTAACTTTGTGACTCTAGTCATTTAACTCCTCCATGTTCCAGGAAAGTTTCCAAGGTGAATGAATCAAAGAACAGGGCTAATTTGTACTGGTGGAGGGAATTTCTTGTGCCAAAGAAATTATAGGTATGGTTCTATATGGAACTGGAGGTATGATTTCATCCTTGTGGAAAATAACTGTGAGAGGGAGGATCCTCTTTCAATTCATGATGCTCTGTAACTATCATGAAATGTATATAGACTTCTAGAGGTTCTGGGGAAACAGATTTGTTGATTTATTCAAGGTCACACAACAAGTATATGCCTGCATATGATATCTCTATCTTTATCTAGTATATACATACATATATATATATATATATATATATATATATATATATATATATAAATTTTCCCATGGAATCTGAGGATTTAGTGAAAGAATGTCCTCCATTTAGAAATGAGAACACTGAAAATCAGGAACACCATGATAGTGAGTAGTAGATTTAGACTGCAAATTAAGATCACCTCTCTCAAAACTAAGTAATCCTGCTCTAAATCCAGCGTAATAGTTACAGGTGATATATTAAGGACAAATTTAGTTTTAAAGTTGCAATACACTTTTATAGATAAAGGAACTAAGGTCCAGAAAAGTTAATTAGCTTATCCAACATCACATAAATAGTAAGAGATATATATTATTTGATCATAATTCTCTGGTTCCAGACCCCAGAGATCTTATAATAACTATCAAAGCCTGTTTCTTCTACGTTTGGAAGTGAATATTGGAGAAAATGATAAATTTTCCTTAATTCACTGTTGGTAGAGTTATGAACTGCTGTAATCATTTTGAAAAGCAATTTGGAACTATGCCCAAAGGGTTATAAAACTATACCTATTCTTTGATTGAACAAGTCTACTCTTGGGTCTATATCCCAAAGTGATCATAAAAGTAGAAAAGAACCTTATGCACCTCTATGTGTGTGGTGGCTAGAACTGGAAATAGAGGGGATGTCCATCAACAGAGGAATGGCTAAATAAGATGAGGTAATGAATGAAATGGAATGCTAGTGTTCATTAACAAATCCTGAGCAACTAGATTTCAGAAAAACCTGGAAAGATACATGAACTAATGGCAAGTGAAGTAAGAAGAATCTAATTAACCAAATTAACAGCAACATTTTATGTTGTTCAATTATGATGAAATTGCCTCTTCTCAGAAATACAGTGACGAAAGACAATTCTGAAAGACTTGTTAAGGAAAATGCCATTCACATCTAGAAAAAGAACTATGGAATCTCAATACATATAAAAGCATACTATTTTCACATATTTATTTTTTTTTCCTTTACTTTCTCTTGTTTTTCCCTTACAACAATGTAAATATATTAAACCTATCTGTGAATGTATAATCTATAAGATGCTTGCTATCTTGTGGAAGAGGGAAGGAAATGAAGGAAGTAAAGAACTTTTGAAAAATGAACCTTGAAAACTATCTTTATATGTAATTGGAAAAAACTAAAATGTTATTAAATTGAAAAATTTGAAAGATATATACTGGCCCAGGGCCATGATGAAGAAGGAAAAGTTAAAAGATAAATGATTTAGGTACAAATCTTAAATGAAACTGCTAGGAGGAAATATTCAAAAGGCAGAGAAAGACTGCATTGAGAAGGGAGTGATACAATTTTGGAACTGAAAAATCTTGCCAAAAATAAATGTTAATTTAAAAAAAAACCCAAAACATGTTTCTAATTGCATGTAACAAACAATTGTTAACCTTCTAAAAATTGAGTTCTTAATTAATATTTTAAATTAACTATGAGAATTTTTTTTTCACTGAAATAAAACTTATTTAGAAATTATGCTTTCAATTTGGGTCTCAGATAAAATTAAAATACCTACAAAGGTGAGAGAAAAATTGACATTGTCATTAATGTGTATGTTTACAAAGGTTTCGTATTCTCTTCAATGTTTTCAGGAAGTCCTATAATTTTCAGGTTGCCCCTCCTCAATCTATTCTTGAGGTTAGTGGTTTTGTTGATGAGGTATTTTACATTTGCTTGTATTTTTTCTATTTTTTGATTTTATTTAACTGACTCTTGCTGTCTCATGGAGTCATTAGTTTCTGTATACTCCATTCTTTTTTGGGGGGAGGAGTTTTCTTCATTAACCTTTTGCAACTCCTTTTCCAATTAGTAAATTTTACTTTTGAAGGAGCTTTCCATTTGACCAATTGAGGTTTTGAGAGAATTCATTTCTTTTTGCATTTGCCCATTTGAGGATCTGAGAGAATTTTTCTCATTTTGTATTTGTCCAATTGATGCTGTGAGAGATTTATTCTCATTTTGTAACTGTCCAATTGCTGATCTGAGAGATTTATTCTCCTTTTGTATTTGTCCAATTATACTTTCTAAGGTTTTGTTTTCTTGTTGCAAGGTATTAATTGTCTCTCCCAAATTTTTAAGCTCCTTCCTTATTTCTTCAAGGAAGTCTTTCTGTGCTGGAGGCCAGATTGTATTATCCTCAGAGGTTCCAGGTCTCTCTGAGTTAGCATATTTCCCTTCCAGGAATTTTTCTATGGATCCACCTTTCCACTGACCCTTGTTCATTTTTCTAAAACCTTGAGTTGTGGGGGGGCTGGTTCACCAGGGCTTGGGATTGCTAAAGGCTTTACTCACTGAGTGCAGTTTCTCTGGCTGGCCAGTAGGAGGTGTTGGTTGCCCTCTCTGGAGTGTCTGTGACCTTGGCTGAGGCCTTCTCCCTTTGCTTGAAGGGAGGGGTTGGAACTATTGAATTCTTTTGCCTTCACTCAGTGGTGGGCTTTACCCTGGCCTGAGGTCATTCCTCAGCTGGGCTGGTTCTTCTGCTCACACACCTGGGCCTGAGGCAGAAGTAGTCTGCATTTGTTTGCTCTGGGAAGAGGTCTGAGCTGTAATGGGACTCAGAGTTCCTCAGAGCCCAGGAGCCCAGGGATGATGTCTGCAGCTCTCCTGCACCAGAACTTCCCCCTCAGCCCTGTCCCCAAGCTCCAGGGGGACAGCACCAACACCAGTGCCTCTGCTGCCCCACCTACCCAAGCCCCTTTTGTCCAGCCCCACCGCTGATCCAGCAGGTCCTGCTCTCAGGCCCTCAGACTCCTGGTTTCAATTCAGCTGTTGATCTGGCTGATCATGGACTGATCCACCCTCTGAGCCCAGACTCACCCACCTGAATTCAGCCAAAGCTGCTGCCAGAGACAAATCCGGAGGTAGATGTTCTTTCTCCTGGCTTTTCTTTCTGGGTTTTGTGGGTTATATTTCTTTTAAGAGGCTTGTTTCATGTGATAGATGGGGAAAGATCAGGAGACTTTAGAACTGTGCCTGTCTTCTCTCTGCCATCTTGGCCTGAAGTCGGTTTCATATTCTCTATCCCTTTCCTGTCTGTTAGTCTTTCTGTCTCTATCTTTTTTTCTTTAATTCATTTATATGTACTAAAATGCAGATGTTCGAGTTGTTGAATGCTTTATTAGCCATTGAATCAAAGTATAATATGAATTATCATGCCTCTTAAACAGTTGGAGTACAAAAATTATAATATGAATAATGTCATTTTAGTATTATAAAAATAAATATTGTCACCAAATGACAAGAAAATTCAGATAAACTGACATTCATTCATTCATTCAACAAACTTCTGATAAAACCCTTAGCATGTGGAGAATATTTCCTACATGTTAGGAATTTAAAGATGAAAAATGTAAAAAATATTGTCCCAAAGTACAGATAATATAAACATTCTTTTCTCCCTACTCTAAGGAACTCAGGAAATATTGCTGTGGAATGTTCAATAAGTTTGCACATAATTTGAATCAATTTTATTTGCTTGTCTTTGCTTTTTTTAAAAGGTATCAATGAAGGGAAAGAAGTATTGGTTTATTCCAATCTAAAAAACAACATCGTGAAAAAGAAAAATAATATAAGAAAATCTATTTTTGCCTTCACAAATCTGAGAAAAATAATTTAAAATTCTCTAATTCATAGATAACAAAAATGGAAATGAAAATGTTTATTATCATTGTTGTTGATTCATTTCAGTCATGACAAACAATAACTCCCTTTGTGCTTTTATTGGAAAAGATATTTTTATGTTTTGATATGCTTTCTTGAACTAATTTTATATATGAGGAAATTTAGAATGACAGAATTAAGTGATTTTTCCAGAGTCACCCAATTAATAAGTGTCTAAGGTCATAACTGAATTCACGAGGATGAATGTTGCTGATTTTAGGTCAGACACTCTCCATTGAATTACTTAGCTGTCCTAAACTGATATTATACCCCAACATTATTTAAGAAAATGAATTGTTTAAATTGATTGGATAGGGGCAATTAGGTGGCGCAGTGGATAGGGCACCGGCCCTTGAGTCAGGAGTACCTGAGTTCAAATCCAGCCTCAGACACTTAATAATTACCTAGCTGTGTGGCCTTGGACAAGCCATTTAACCCCATTGCATTGCAAAGAAAAAAAAAACCTTAAAAATAAATTGATTGTATAATCAAGATTTTAAGGGAGTAAATAATTTTCAATATTTATTCAGAAGTTTACACACACAAACACAAACAAGTTAAAGGACTTTCTAGGAGTATTTATAACTCCAATGAATACTACAAGGGAATTATAGAATCTTACAATCACACTGTAGATTAAACATCCTTTGAAATTGTGCATTCTATGACTCTTCCCTGCCTTTCTTTTGGTCTTTATCAGCTCTGTAACTCAGTGTCAGTACACTGTTCTATGTGGATATTAAACAGACAATTAATAGTCTTAGAGAACTGCATATTTCTGTGATCTAAAAAGGTAACAATAACTTCCCTTAAAAGGTCAGAGAGCAATCATTCCAATGGGCAGAACAGAAAGTTAAGAAATAAGACCTAAAACAGCAGGTGCCAAGCCTGAAGTGTTTGGGGGTGGGGGATGGAGGGTAGGAGTAGGATTCTGAATGCAATGGGATTGGGAAAACAATAGGAAGACAGAAAAGTAGCAGATTTCATAAATTATCTTTTTCTCAAAAAATCTATATCTTAGGTAATGACTTTTAATGGCAGTAAGCAGGCTAGGCTTTCTCTTGCTCCTTCATCGAAGTCCTTGAGTCTACAGAAACCCCCAAGTGCACACATAACCCTTAGCATATACCAATTTGAATTATTTATCTTCCTTTTTATGCTTTCTGTTTTCCCTTGAGTACCACAAGAGCATGCTTTTTAGTATCCTCTGTGACTGACCCAGCCAACTAGTTTTGAAATTTTAGTCATGTTTGCCTCTTCAGTCTCCTCCTTCCTTCAGTGCCTCTTGATGGTTGTCAACTCTTATTGATTTTACTTCTACTATATTTCTAACATGCATCTCATTTTCTCTCTTCATACAGTCATCTTCCTAGTACATCATTGCTTTCTTGAACTTTTAATAAGAATCTCATAGTATCCTTACTTAGATCCCTCTCCTCTCCAACTCCTTCATTCGCTTATCACTTTGATATTTGTGGCATATAAGACATTCAGGAAAGAATAGCATCTCTGCTGTTGTTCATACCTTATTCATTGAACCTTATTGTTTGTTTTATGGTGTAGTTGCCTGGCCATGCTATCATTCTTAGAACATGGCATTGTGGAGAGAGTATTGGAACTTGAATAAGAAAGAATTGAGTTGACATCGAACCTCAGACAAGTATTAGCTGGGTGGGGGGGTTCATGGAGTTTCTCTTTTGTGAGTGTTTGCTGAGTTATTCTGTGTGTTACATATCGACTTTTGGTGTCCACTTTCACCTACATTTCATCTGTGACTCCAAGAAGCTATAGCATCTTCAGTGCAACCAAGTAAAACTGTCTGAGCAGATGGTCTAATCTAAACTGAGAATAACTGACAGGGATCAAACTCTTTGGTGAGTTAGGAGAATGTCTACTCCAAGAGTGTAAAGCCTGCTCTCAGCATAATTGATAGATGAGAACAGTTTGTTCCAATGACCATGAAGGTGATTGAAGCAGACACTATGGAAAACTTAGAATTTGGTTAGACATTGAAAATGCCAAGATCACTCACTGCTTCTTGGTCCATTGTCAGTTATTTTGACTTTTGTTGGCACTGGATTTCAATGACTGGAAGAGAAGGGAGGCAGCTCTGCCTCACTTAAATCCATTTCTTGTTTAAGACAAGACATCCCATTTGATATCATTGATCCTCTGAGAAAAGAAAGATTAATAACAGCAATACTGATATTCTTAAAGTACAATCCTGATCATATATTTCCTTCCTCAATAAGTTCAAATGATTCCATTTTGCCTCTAAGATAAAATTTGAACTCCTATTTAACCTTAAAATCTTTAATCATTTTGGTTCAAATTACCTTCCCAAACTGATTTCATAGTATTCACCTTTGGACACTATGTTTTTGCCAATATGATCTAATTTTGATCCTTGAATATATAATGTTTTTCTCAAGCCTAAAATATATTACAATATCTCCTAAATAAGACATTTCCTGAACCTCCCCTATCCAACTACTTTCTTTTTACTGTGTGAAGGTGAATATACATATATGTGTTATGCATTTATATGTATTTCTGCATCTCTTTAAATATTCATATTTACATATCTATCATCTATCTATCATCTATACACACGCATGCACACACATTTAGGTATGAATGGTTGCTTCCTCCATTAGAATGTAAACTTTATTAAAGTGGGGACCAACATTTTTATCTTTGTAGCCTCACTGCTTGATGTAAGGTAGACATTTTATAATTATTTGCTGAATAAGCACAATACTTTTCTTAGAAATATATGATTATTTTTGAATATTTTTGAATTTTATTTTAATTATAAGCGATCATCAACAAACAAACTTCGGGAAATGAAAAAGGAAGTAAATATTTTATAATTATGTACAATTTGCTTTGAAAGGTATACGTACCATGTAGAAACATAATTACTCTTTGTAACTCCTCCTTCAATCCATTCCCTAGATTTAAAAATGTTTATAAATTTGGTTATCTAGAATTAAAATCATTATACTTCCCTCCACCAAAGAATAGCACTTTTTGTATGATTACAATGAAATATATTCATGGTTCAATTATTGCTTCATAATGAGTGAATTATAGATAAACACTTTACAAGAAATTCATTCTATTGCTTATTTTTTTCATAAAGTGTTTTCCATTGCCTAGGAGTGGGCTGTCTCACTAATATCATATTATCATTGTCATTATTACTAGCCTTTGAATTAATAAATAGTATTTAAATAATATTTAAGGGTATACATTGCACTTTGCAAATATGATTTAATTTAATTATTATAATAACCCCCCAAAATAAATTCTTATTATGATTCCCATTCTCATATGAGAAAACTTTGGTAGCTACATTTGGTAGAAAACTTTTGATAGTTAAGCAGCTTGCCTAGGGTCATTTAAAATCTGATACTGAATTTGAACTCAGGTTTTCCTGATTCCAAGTAAAATCCTGTGCCATTCAGCTGCTATATTGCCTAAACAGTATAGAAAATAATTATGTGTAATAGGCTCTGTATTTTCTTGCCAATTCATCAATCATTTTTTAAAGAATACCTTTGGAGAAAGAACTGGAAGAAAATTTGACATTATTCAATCAAACTCCTTGTGCTGAAGCAAGTGTGTAGAATTAATTGATTAAATCTGTCCCTATAATTTTCATCTCTATTTGTGAGGTCTTTAGCCCCATTAGAATTACTTGTGTATTTCTCTTATTTAAAATATATTATTTTACATATAGATATAAGGTCTTTTTCTTCATAGACACAATATGATTAAAGTCTGGTAAGAGAGCTGAAAGATTGTGAAAGAAGGAAAAATCAAATTTGGTGAATTGGAGAAAGAAAGAAATTGAGGAGCAGAAAACTGGATGCTGGTCCCTATTACATCAATAGAGTGACCTTAGTCTGGTTTTTTGTTCATTTCAAAACCTTGGATTTCTCATTGGTAAAATTGCTGTCTTCCAGTCATATCTGACTCTACTTGATTTTATTGGCAGATACCGGAGTGTTTTGCCATTTCCTTCTCCAATGCATTTTACAGAAGAGGAAACTGAAACAAACAGGTTTAAGTTATTTGTCCTGAGTCATACTTCTACTAAGTATCATAAGCCAGATTTGAATTCAGGGAGATGATTATTCATGACTACAATTCTGGCATTCTTTCCTTGCATTGTATCACATAGTTGGTCATTTGAAAATAATTATGATTATATCTATTTAATTCATATAGTTCTTGGGAGGAATGTACCCCAATGAACCTAAAAAAGTCATATCATGGGGTGGCTAGGTGGCACAGTGGATAAAGCACTGGCCCTGGAGTCAGGAGTACCTGGGTTCAAATCCAGTCTCAGACACTTAATAATTACCTAGCTGTGTGGCCTTGGGCAAGCCACTTAACCCCATTTGCTTTGTAAAATCCTAAAAAAAAAAGTCATATCATGTCAGTTAATATCATTATTGAAGCTGAGCCTTAAAGAGTTTAATAAGTTACCCAGGTTTCACAAGTGTTAAGTAGCACACCATGGAATTGAACCTGGGTCCTTTCTTTCTAAATGCACTCTAATCACAGTTTTTTCCATAATTAACTAAGAAAGTTTGATAACTATAACTTATCTCATCTCTCTAGTCACAACTTTTCCAACTGCTATTTAAATAAGGCAAATAACAGTGAGATCAAAACACCAGGGGAAGCAGCATTATCTTTTTTTTCTCTGCTTCTTACAAATCAAAAGGAACATTTCCATAAAAAATATATTAAAGAATAATACTGGGAACTTGAAGATGCAAAATTTCTCTAAAATGTATCTATAGATTTTAGCCAATGATAATAATAATAATAATAATAATAACAATAATAAAATTGTTGTTTATTTCTTATTAATTTAATATTTTCATTTAAGTAGCAAAACAATTCTGTAATAGGTGTCATAAAAATATTGTAGAGCTTAGTTATTATTATAATTAAGTGAATGCTTTGTAATGGCAAGGTTATTTTAAAACTCCTTGCTGTTTGGCATCTATTAACAATTATAACTGTTATTTATTTACCCCAGGAGATTTACAGAGGTACCCTGTGGTATACCAGAGTGTGCATTTGCTATTAATACAAGTGATTTGTTTCTAAAACTAGGGCCCCAGACATTAACTAGCAAAGGAACAAGTAGAGTTTATCTACAATTCTGCTGCAACAGCATTTTCAATAACACTGAGCTGATGCACTTTGTATTTTCATAAAAGTTTTATCATGGCTAAAATTGGTAAGACCCTAATGGGTAATAGGAGGGTGGGAAAGATAGCACTTGTATGTAAAACAAGAGAAAAAGCAGCCAAAGTCATAATAAGGAAAGAGGGATTAAAAATAAACTCATTTGTTTTCATTATGCAGATTTTGAAAAACTTATTTTTTTCTTTAGCCTCTTCTCCTTTCTTTCCCCCTTTTCAATTTTGTTTTGTAGCCCTAGTTCCATTCCTTCTTGAAATGACATAGATCTTTTAAAATCATCCACCATGTACCTTTAAATCTTTTAAAACTTTTTTGGCATATTGCCAACACTTAAAAACATACTAGAGTATAATATATGCTGAATGTAATGATCAATAATTATAATTTAAGCATTTTAAAACAAGCTCTAGGGAGCCAATTATTTTGCTAAAATATTATCTATATATTTATTTATCTATTCATTCATTCATTTATTTAGTTAGTTCTGTATTTACTACTGTGAATTCATTTTACTTTCAAATCTACCTAGCCAGTATTATTTATTATTTTAAGGAAATTATTAATAACAAAGTGCTATTTGAAAATAAATAATTATCAGAACTATTATTCCTTCACTTCTACCTTCTCCTCTTCCTATTTTTTTTCAATAGATTATCAGAATCCCACTCCAAGTATTCACGTGAACTCTTAATGCCTAACCTGAGGCAGAGATTTCCATGTTGATCTGATCAGTCACATTCAGACACACTGCACATTGTCTCTAACATCATGATGTTGGTTTAGTCCTCTTGGAAAGCAAAGGACAAATAGGAACAAATCCCAATAGATTTTTTAAAGGCCTTTTAGCTAAACTTTTAGCTTTTTAACAGAATCATTTCTGTTTTTACCAAATGACATTTTTGTTGTTTCTTTATCTCTCCTACAATGCAAATTTCCCATTATAACAATTATCCCTCCAACTGTCTCAGAATGAAAACACAGAAAAGCAGACAATCATTTATTAAGCCCTTACTTGACGTACGGACATAATGTATAAACTTCTGTCTTTAGACAGTGAAGAAGACCCGAGTTCCAATGTGAACTCAGGCACTTAATAGCTGTGTGACTCTAGATAAGTCACTTAATCTCTGTTTGCTTTAATGAAATGGAGGGAGAAATGACAGACTACTCCAGTATCTTTGCCAAGACCCCATAGACAAGCATTTGCTTTCTATCATCTGTGGCATCATGAACAGTTTGATATGACTGAACAAGGAGCCTTTATTATCTGCAAAGCAATGTGTTCAATGTTGGGAAAGCCAGAAGAAAAGGAGAAAGCTCTCAAAAAGCTCACATTTTAATGGTATAGTTAATCTAAAAGGAAGTTTCATCATGGAGTCAGATGGAAAGACACTCTGGTTATCAAAGTACAGCAACAAAGTACATGGCAATGCATCTTTTAAAATATCCTTTTCAGTGATAAAATAAAATTGTTTTCTTATTTTGAAGCATTTGATAGTGTCAAGGGCTTTAGTGCCAAGACTTTATTTTCTATATTGTTGGCAGCTATGGAAGTTGTTGTTATAGAGGTTTTAACAACTGCAAAAGCTATTTAAGACTTGTTTTCTTAAGGTGATGTTTGGGGTTAGGACAGTGGTAGGTTCCAAAAATTAGAACTGCCCTTTAGTGACAATTGATTAGTGGCCAGTGTTAGAGGTGATGAAAAAAGTGGGTCCTTTCACAGATAGATATCATCCCTCTCAATGATGTCAATGGATAATCCAGGTATGGAGAAAGCATTGGCATTTCCAAGGCTCTTAGGTTAAGGGTCATGGACTGAATTTTAAGGTCTGAGATCAGTTGGTGGTTGAGGTGATACCACTTTAATTTGGTTGTTTCAAGGATGTCAAGAATCTATGATTTTATTAAAATACAAAGTATATTAGTTCTATAATTTAGAGCAGAGATGTCAAACTCTTGATTCTCCACAAAAGTCATGAATACACTGAAACTAAATTAAAATGTAATTGGAAAATGTTTAAAACTAAACAAAATTGCAACATAAATAATGTGAAACTGTTTTAATAAAATAATATGGCATCCATATTAAAACAATAATGGATCCTCAAGGAATTATCTTTGAATAACACCACTGATTTAGAAAATATGAAGCCTGAGACTCAAAAAGGTTGACACAGATTCAGAGTTAGTATAATGTTCATTGCTAAGTCTACTGTAAGTATTTATAAATGTTTATTGATTGAATTGGTCATGGTTATGCACCAATGTGTCAAAGACAGAATTTGAATCTATGACTTCCTAACATCAAATTCAGAATTTTACAGTCCGACCATTGGCTTCCTACTTGGAGGCATCAAAACTTTGGCCTCTCTGTGATATAACTTGATATTTATTGTCTGAGTACTTTATACATAAATGAAGACTGGATTAAGGGTGAGCTTAAGTTTGGGATGGTATTCATGACTATGGAGGAACTGCCCTCCACACACCCTGCTATGAACAGGAATAAATATAATAGATAAATATTCATCAAAATAAATAGAAATACACTAGAATACATAGATAAATATTCATCAAAATAAATAGAAATACACTAGAATACAGATCGTGTTAATATATAGTTTCCTAGGTCATTAAATATAATAGATAAATATTCATCAAAATAAATAGAAATACACTAGAATACAGATCTTGTTAATATATAGTTTCCTAGGTCATTATGTGACTAGGGGGATTCTTATATAAAATGTATTAGTCTCCTGCCCCCCCCATTTTATTTGAGTTTGATATCAATGATCTAGCAACATAGATGTAGTCATATAAAGATGGATTGAAATGCAAAGAGACTTAATGAAGGGAGAATCATTAGAAAGCAGTTTCATACATCCAGGAGAGAGGTGGTAATAAAGGCATAATTAGAGTAATGGTCATGTATATAATAGTAAGAATGGGGCAGGGTGAAAGATGCTATGGAGGAGGAAATGGCAGATTTTGAAAACTTTTGAAAAGTATATGAAGAGGAGAGTGATGAGTTATGGATAAATAAGATGAAGTCTAATTTTTTTCTCTTATATAATAACTCTTTCAAACCTTCAAAATAGTATTTATCTAGTGCTTTAAGATTTGTAAAGTACTTTATAAATATTACTTATTTTGATCTACAAAAATACCTGAGTTTTAGGTATTATAATTTTCTTCATTTTACAGAGTAAGTGCCTAGGACCATATGAATACTAAGAAGTAAGTGAGAATTGATCTAGATTCAGGTCTTTTCTCATTCTGGGTATTATCCTTTATCCAGAATTTGTGTTCTGACCTGAGGAGTGGAATTTTTGTCTCCTTTCTCCTTCCCTAAGGCCCAATTAGCTTCAAAAAAAGAAAACTTGTTACTACTACTACCACCACTACTACTACTATATCTGCAAGTAAACTACAACAACTCCTCCTCCTTTCTAAATTATTCTTTGTCTTAATATCAAACCATTTGCATAAAATATCTTTATAGGCTACTAAAGCCCCTGGTTGTATCATTTTGAAGGAAAACTGTTCTCTAACCCCTGAGTGTCCTGTATTTTGTTTGTGAAATTGATTATATAAACCTAAATATGTGATATTTCATTGATCCCTATTTCATCCCACCAAATATAACCTAAGATCTTGACTGTCAGAATATTCTCAAATAAGAAGACTTAGGATCTTTCTGGGTTATTATGGAACATTTGTGGAGGGGAATTGAGTGGGTTTCATTGGCTCATTTGTTTTGCTTTCTTCGATGGTAACTCAGTAACCATCTTTTTAATACTCCCTGTCACAATTTTGTGAGGAATCAACATCAGGGTTAATTATCTGTATTTTAAAGACATATCTTTATTATTTTTTTCAAGGAACTTAGGGATTATTTCTCAAAATAGATGTAACTAAGTATCCAAAAGCTGTATGTGGGGGAACCTCAGACCATTTTATTATACAAAAAGCATGCAAGAACATATCATTAATTAATGGTCCATATGACTACTTTCTTGCTTCTGTAAAATATTTAGGAAATCAATGTATATATTCATTTAAGTCATGCTTAATGAAGGCTTCAGAAAGGAACAGACAGGTTTTCACAATTGGAATGCAATAGCTGGCTACATCATAACAGCCATATCCTTTACTGAAAAATATAAGGATACCAAAGTTTTTGATAACTCAAAAAACAACCTTGTTTTCCAAAGCAAAATATTCTCTTAAATGATCTGATGAAATCAGGTCAGGTAAACTTGAAAATCTTTCTTTAATGATTTCAAATTCAAATATACCTTACTTACAGTGATCTATTAAAATCGAAGGGAATTTTTTTCAGAATATTTAATTAAATGCAAATTTATTAAAATGAGGCTGCTTATGATGTCCTGTATAAACATTGAGGTTTGCTGGTTCCAAGATTTTTTTTTTCTTTCAGAATGTCCCTTTTTACTGAATTTATACTTTTATGTTTTTCATTTGTTATACAATCTTTATACTTCTCAAAATCATATAAATTTCCTGAAAGAGCTAAAAATAGAGGTAATGGGATAACTGCTTGTTTGGACAATGAATTGGACCTAGAATTGAACCCAGAGAAGTTAGTGGACTAGGATGCCCATGGGAAATTGGAAAATATTTTTAATAACTCAGACTTCTGAGCAATGAAAAAGATTTCATCTTCTAAAGCTTATTTTTGTTTCTTCATGGGGACAAGGTAAAGTGCTACGATTCTATTCTCTTTCCCATTTTTCTCACAAACCATTTATAGAGGGGAAAAAAGGATCAATATAAGAGTGAATAGTTCTTGGTTATAGCCTTGTAAAGATTGCATTCTTTCCAATGACTGTATCATTGTTTATTTGACTTTTATCTCCTTTGCTCCAAAGCTCTTCTAAAACTAAACTCACAATGATCAACTGTTACTTACAGTCTTTGTTGTATGTATGTATGTACTATCATTTTCATGGAGATAAGAAAGGTACAACATACCCATTGACTCATACAGGAGATCAATCTGAATGATAACAACAGACAGGAATATGACTGGGGTGAGTGTCTGTCTTGTTATATAATAATAATACTGAGAGACAATTGGTAGACAATCCAACTTATGCCCATTACTAAATGGGGAGATTCTCTTAGGGGATTTATAGGCTAGCCATGAATCATGGTAGAGATTTCATAATGTATTGTTATCTGTCCCATTGTGTGTTCATACTAGTAATATATTCTGTGATATATCATTGAACAATTGAACAGGTAATTCAGGAAAATTTGTATATATATATATATATATATACTCATATCTTTCATATGGATGATAAAAGTTGACAGTTTTATGAGTAGCAATATGTAAGTCTTACATTTGTGATTTCATAAAATTTCTTCTAATTCATTTTAAATAAATGCAAATTTGTTGAAATCACATTTGTTCATTAATCCTCACATAAAAATGAACATTTCCTGGTTCTTAAGATTTTCCTAGTTTTTCCACCCCTCTTCCTTCAGTCCCTTCCCCTGAACTTTCTTCAATCATGAAACTTTCTTCAAATTTATTAGAGGACTGATAATGGGGCATGGTTGTAAGAGTCTCTTTCTTCATTGATGCCTATTAGAACTCTTATAATACTATATTTGTATGTATATGTCTTCTGTGTAATTATTTCAGCATAGTTTTGTGTCCTGATAAATTAACTTATTCCAGGGAAATGATTATATTTTATCTTGCTTGGTATCCCTTATAGCATTGTACATTTGTTGGCAGAGTTTTTCAGTCCGGTTTCCTTTTAGTAAGTCTAAAGGCAATCTTACCCATCAGTGAGTCAAAAGACATCAGGTCAAAGGAAAAACAAGTAGACAACTGAAAGGAAAAAAAATAGCATTCCCAGGAAAATTGCTCTTTGTTAGTGGCATCAGACTTGGTTGATAGAGCTTTTCAGGTCCCGTGAATGCAGTCAATCAGCAGTATTCTGTTGCAATTTACTATAGATAAGTAATGCCTTTCACAGTAAGAAAGGAGGAAGAGAGGAAGAGAGAAACAGGAGAAAGACAGGCAGGGAACAATTGCTTTGTAGCTGGCAGGATTTGTTTTTGAGATGGAGAGACACTATCTGTTCAAGGAAAGCAAAAAAGTAAGTGATTAGCTTATTTTCTACAATTCTTATAGAAGTGTGTGAGATAATGCTTGGGAGAAAACTATGACTATATAAGAACCAAAGACATCAAATCATTCTTACAACAATTAATGAGACATTAAGAGCATATATATTTTTTAAGTTATTTATATTTATTTTTCTTCACTTTAAACTATATAAGTGAGACACTCAATTCATTTTCTTGAATTAATAAAGATATAATGAAAAGAGGAATTTGAAAGGGAAATCAAGAAGTGTTTCTATATTACTATCTATAAAAGTCGTTTCTCAGATCAGCTAGAAATCCCATTTTGTTTCAATGAAAATTTTGTTAGATTTGGAAGAGAAAGAAATAAATATTTTACATAACCTACTGTGTTCCAAACACTGCATTTTATAATTACCATTTCATTAATTTCTTTGAAAAATTGGGGATTTAGTAGTAGAGATTATTATTCTTATTCCATTTTAATAGTTGAGGAAATTGAGACCAATAGAGGTTATGCAATTTACTCGAAGCTACACAACTATTTATTGTTTAAGGCTGGAATGGAACTCAAGTCTTTTTGTATCCAGACCCAGTTCTCTACTCAGTGTACCACTAGCTATCTCAACTTCCATTTCTTCTGTTTTGAAGGGGTAAAACCAATTGAATTATGGACTTCCTTAAAGATTTTAATGTATGATTTCTGATCATTACTGTTAGAAAACATTCTTAAATTTTCTGTTCCTCTTCTTTGCTGTGATTTTTAACCAAGTAATCTTATGACCTTAATTTAGTTTGCCAATTCAGTTTCATTTTGAAAGGTATTAACAGTTGACAATATGGTTGGTAGCCTTATTTCTCTTTTGTATATTTAATTTTGATTTTCCAGCTAGAATCAGTACTATATGAATTTGAGTTATATGAATCAGTGTTCCTATGGCACAATTATTTCTAGAGAAGTTAAACATTCAAGATAAAAATCAACAAATCGAAGGAAGAAATGCAGGAGTAAATTTTTAAGCTTTTCATTGAAAATCTATTATTCATCCCTTTGTTCTCAAATTCTGCCAGTGGTAACTTGATTTAATAGATTACCTATCTTTTCTAGCATCGCCAACAGTAAAGATGATAATCCTACCAGTGTTCCTCTTGAGGAACTGAATCACTCTTTGAGCTCCTGATTGCCAATCCTTCCTAACAACATCTCTTATCTTTCCTGTAAAATAGTAACAGATCATTGATGAGACTTTTTTGGTAACCATGTATCTGAGAGCTACACAGTAAAAACCTACTGATTAAATTAAAGAGGATTGCTTCATATATGATCTTTAGGTGCAAATTCTAAACACCTAATAAATTCTTTTTAGAGAAATTTCAAAAATGTTTCCTTCTATGTGGTTGGATCTGATAATGTTTTGCTTCATGTGATTTCATTTGCGAATGAATGCTCTGTATTTTACTGCAACATGTTTACATTAAACATTTAGTATGTACATCCATTAATTAGTTGAGTTAATTGGTGAAGTATTAAAAATATAACACTAAATTTCCTCTGATGCTAATCTGACTTCACTAATTTTCTTGTGACATCTTAAATTAAATATTCCAAGTGAGAATGCAACATTTTATATTCATTACTGTAAGTTAATTAAATACTTGCTAATTACTTTCTCAGTATGTAGTGACCTTATAATAAAAAGCTATTCTGGGTCCAAATCACATTTGGCTCCACATTTCCATGCCACTATAATCCCATAGAGCTGCTCTCAGAGTAGGAAGAACTCTGGTTCACCTTCAGTATTCAATGTTCTGTCTAATTAGATGGTATATTAAAGTGCTGTTTTTACTTTCTGATCTTTTGTGACCCTGTGGATATGTAATAACATAGCATATTGTATTCATATCCCAAAAGAATCGAACATAAAGAAAACTGATGTATTAAACAAATGCAGGTTTCTTAAGTGCAGAAAATTCTGTAGCAACTTGTTCTAAAATGAAACAATGATATTTTGTTTTAATTTTAAATTATCAGCATACTCATAATGTTACCTGGCACCCCTCAGGCATCATATTTACCCTCTCAGTGCTCAGACACAAGCTGAACAAAGGAAGCAAATTACTGGAGGTTGTATTTTTGAGCTCACAAAAATTAAATGGAGTTTTCAAGTTTTTGAGGAAAATATTACTAAAAAGTCCACTTCAGACAATTTATATTCATCTATACTCACATGAACTCATCTCCACATAAAATCAAGGAAATTGTAAGCATAAGGCAATAAAAATCATGATCAGAATGCATATTTCAATATGGATTTTTTTTCTATCAATTTAAAATGCACAAAGCTAACTAAATTTTGAAGCCTCAAATCCATCTGAGTCTCAGTCTAACATGAAGTCAACCACCTTGGGAAATGTCCTGAAACTTACTTGACATTCAGAAGATCTTTTGATTCAGGCATAGTATAATTTTGAGCTTTTTCTGTGACCTGCCTAAATGTCTTTGTTACTGGATTGTTTTAAACATTTATTGCATTCCATTATAATTAGGTATCTGGACTTCTGACTCAGAAAGGAACTTTTGAACATTGAATTTTTTCCCTTAGCTCATCTCTGTGTATATGCTTGTATGCATTTATGCATCTGTTACTATTCTGAACTTAACACAGAATAAAATGAGCATTTCCATATACTATGTATTATAGAATAGAAGAGGACTGTAGATGAAACTGAATGTTCATTGGGCAGATATTACTTTTCTAAGTAAAAATTCCACATGTAACTCTAAATTTACCCTGTATCAGTCAATTTTTTTCTCTGTTCTTTTCACATTTCTATGGTGGAGAGGGATCTTATATTTATTTCCCTCTCTTTCACTCACATAAAATGAAGGAAAACTAAAAACAAAACTTTGTAATACATAACCAAACAATACAAATTCCCACAATGGCCATGTTCAGAAAGAATGGGATTGTCTATCTGATAGAGGTTATCTCATTTGATCTTTTAAGTTCATCATTTCTCTGGCAAAAAATGGGAAACATTGGTACACTGAAATCATCATTATGACAACTGCATTTTATTCAGATTTGTTGTTAAATTTATAACATGGAGTCTTAGAACCACAACAATGATTCTAGGAACTCAGATAGCTAAGAGGCACAAGTGGATAAAATGTGACTTGTACAGTCAGGAAAATCTGAGTTCAAATTTAGCCTCAGATACTAACTATGTAACTAAAGTCCTACATTCCAGGGTTGAATGAATTAGTGATATATTTGTAAAGTTATTAGTGTATTGTCTGGTGCATTGTGGAAGCTTACTAAATATTCTTCTTCTTCCCCTCCTCACTGATACAATGTTAAGCTTCCTTCTTCAAGTAGGAGATTTACTCATTCACTCATTCAAAAGGTTCATGCCGTTCAATAACTTGACATTCCAAAAGATTTTTACATTATGTCTTTTTTTCCTTATGTAGAGTTCCATATTTTGTCTTTGTAAGCTACTTCAATACTTGTCTGGGAAATATCTCTGGTTAAATAAACTGATTTTCAAGCTATAATCAATTTGTCTTTCTCATGACTCTTACTTGTCTTCATAGTTTTCATATTCCACATATCTTGGAGAATATGTTGAGCAGATTTTGGGCTGCCCAAGGTCACTTAGTGATAGTTTTATCCTTATGGAATCAACAAGAATCATCTCATTGTGTCTATGGTATATTCAGTTGGATCCTATTGTTCATATTATATGGTTATCTGATCACTTTAAGTATAGTTGATGAAGTAATATTAGCCAGATTAAAAAGGATAGTAATTCACTCAAAGAAGAATTGGAATGGTCAATTCTTACACATTTATTTAATGAATTATGTTTAATAATTTAATATTTAAGTATATAGTTAATTATATTTAATAATCTTAAGGGAAAGAGTATGATTATTTAAAAATTTATAATATCAGTAATGAGGAAGGGAAAGTAAGGGAGAGAAGAAAGGAGAAAAGAGAAGGAAAAGGAAAAGTAGCATGTTGATGTTTTGTAATTTCGACTAGACCTGCCTTGCTGGCAAAATTGTTTTTCATGCAGAATGTTGGTGGGGAAAATATTATATTCCTTACTAATTCTGTGGGTATGAAAAGTAATTGTATATTTCTCTGTTTGCTTGTTGATAAAATTTGTTTAATAATGTTTTACTACGTTCCTTAAATGATTGTGAGAGGAATCATTTAGGGGAAGCTGTTACGTTCTATAATGATATTAATTATGATTTCCATAACTCTTTCTACCCCATGTAACAGGAAATAATATTTCTGTTTCCACTTTCACCAAATATATGGGCAGAAGATTTCTTCACATTCCTAGAAAAAGCTATATGCTCTCAGTGTAGTTCATATATTTATTAGCCTCCAATGAGTTTCTGGAAAATAGTTTTCCTAACTTTTTGCCTGTTTTATGGTACTGGTTTAACTGTGTGTGTGTGTGTGTGTGTGTGTGTGTGTGTGTGTGTTTTTAAATTTATTTATTTTCATTCATTTGTACATACATATTTCAAGGTAAAAAATTTCTTTCCACCCTCCTCCCCTCAAGGAGGGTCAGGGAACAGTCAGGTTATCATTTTACATACAAATTATTTTAAATATATTTACAAATTAGTAATTTCTTGGCATGAGGAATTAGGATTAAGGGAAAGAGATACACAAAAGATAATATAAGTGCTCATCAGATTCAAAAGGTCTATTTTTTTTCCTGTGTGTTTTGCTTTGTTTTTCATCTTCTGGTTGGGAATAATCTAATCCATAACCATTCAACTGCAGTAGTCCTAGCTCTCTGGATTGTCAAGAGATGCTGCTTCAATCAAGGTTGCTCATCTCATAATGTTGTTGATGTGTACATTTTTCTCTTGGTTCTACTTCTTTCACTCAGTATCAAATCCCATAAATCTTATTCTATGCTTCTCTAGAGTCTGACTATTTATGATTTCTTATAGAACAATAATACTACAGAATATTCACGTACCATAACTTGCTTAGCCATTCTCCAATTGATGGACATCTCCTCAATTTCTAATTCTTTGCCTCTACAAAAAGAGCTTCTATGAATATTTTGGAACAGGCAGAGCTTTTCCCAGTTTCTATAATTTCTTCTGGATATAGACCTAGAATTAGAATTGCTGGGTTAAAGGGTATGAACAGTTTTATTGCTCTTTGGGCATAGTTCCATATTGCTCTTCAGAAAGCATTGGATCTGTTCTTTGTTGTTTTTCAAACATGAGACACCATCTCTTATCTTTGTATAATCAGGAATATCTGAGTTTGCATTGTCTGACAACTTCAACCTGCCTTTACTATCCTTATGCTTCTGCATTTTTCTCAAAATGAAAGATGCCTTTTGCCACAGTGATATAGAAGCTTTTTCATATTGTAAGAATTCTGTGTTCTGTAGTCACTTGTTTTCAATGTTTTTCCCCTACAGCTTCCATTTTAAGGAAGCCAGTCATGTTTATTCTTGCATTCCTTGCTGGACTCCACTCACTCCAGCTGTCTTTCTCTAATATCCTCCGGTGCCTTCTCACCCTGAAAGCTACTTTCACCACCATAGTCTAGCAAGTTTTTCATTCTTTTAGACATCTTTGCCCCTGTAGTGCTTTCTCTCATTGGTTAATTCATCCTGGAATTTTAATTTTAATGAAAGAACCCAAAGTCAATCATATTCATTTCATCAGTCTTCTTTATTCTCTGCTCCTGATTCTATAATATTACTTCTCTACTGTCCTTCTTGTCCTCGCCCCCTGCTTTTGGCCTTTTTCTTTTTTTAATGTGCTGTCATCTGCCTGTTAAAATCAATCTGCTTGAGAGCATGTTTCATCTTTAATTTTACTTCTCATTGCATCTTCAGTGCTTAGTAATGTAGTTGGCATATAGAAAGGGATTAATAAATGCTTGTTGATTTGATTTAAGCTAAACCATAGTCATAGGTAATATTCTCTCTTTTTATACTGTTTCTGGACTGGAAAACCATTAAATATCAAGATAAGACATTGACCCAACATTCAAAAGGGGGAGTATAGAAACAAAACCTACAGAAAAGAATACAGTAAACAAAAGAAAATAAACTGCAAATGCAAAACTCAAAATAGGCTTAACTTATGAATTCTGGCAATCTTTGCCCATTTCTATCACCAAAAGTATTGTTATTTATACTTTCTACCACTGTTTGAAAGATAAGTTAACTGTCTACCTCCCTAGGCTTTCAGAAATATTTTAAAGCTATTCTAACATGGAGGAGTTCTGCTTCCCAGGTTTACTGACAAAATCTAAATAGATGGCATCACTGGATTTTTTGCTGTTGTTTTATAATGACTTTATGATCCTTTAGTGCTCACTACTTACATAAACACTTTATAGAAAGTTAACCCAAGACTGCTCAAAAGCTTCTTCTATACAGAGCCATAAGTAGACTTTATTTTAATGAAAACTATCAGTACAAAGGGTTTCCCTGAAAAATGACATTGAATGTGCATTGTAGAAGTATGTTAGGGTGAAGGGAATAGCATGGGACTAAGCAGATGAGGAGCTTTCAAGGAGCTTCATTGTGGTACCACAAGCATAAAGAGGAAGCATGTATCATCTATTATAAGTGACTGTTGCTATTATCCAGATGATCAGCTTGTCTATTTTTTCTATGCTGAAGGTCTTTCTATAGTCTCAAAACTCATCACCTTTAATCAAAACATTAATGTCCCCTCATCAATGTCAGTTCTCATTAATGCACTGAATTAAATTACGATATGCTTATTGGTAGCAATAATAGAAGTGGTTGTGGAAGTATTAGTAATACTAAATCTTAAATTTATATTATGTTTTATAATTTTCAAAATGCTTTCAAGAGCTTCTGAATTGTAGTGATCTAAAAATCTAGTTATGTTACCATCAATATAATACAATTGTATTTTTTTCTATTTTTGTCTTGGAATTCTAGAATATTGTTCATGTAATAGCTGGAGCTCTAGAGCTAGGTTTTACTGACTCAAGAAACCCAACTGCTAATTTTTCACTGTGAGCATTTATACTATTGAAATCAGCAAATGCTTTAAGAGCTTGATTAGAGTTTTGATGATTATTCAATAATAAATTGGATTGATAATATGTTCATAATATTAATTAAATTCAAAACTATGTTTTGGGGGAAAACTAGGTGGCACAGTGGATAGAGCACCTACCCCAAAGTCAGGAGGGCTTGAGTTCAAATCTGACATCAGACACTTAATAATTACCTAGCTGTGTGACCCTGGGCAAGGCACTTAACCCAATTGCCTTTCAAAAAACAAAAAAAAAATCCCAAAACAAAACAAAATTTTAAAAAGCTATGTTATATAGTTTGGAGAGCCAGTTGTTAAATATTTGCTACCACTCTCCTGAGCATTAGTTTCATTTTTCTTTTTCTTTTTCTTTACGGCTTCATTCAACTGTTTTTCCATTGCTTCCATGCATTTATCAGTTGCTGTAACTTACAATTTCACTAAGAAAGGACTTATTGTAGGTGTTTCAATTACTTTCCTATGATCCCAATATTTCTTTTTTAAGATTTTTTCTTAATTATATCTTATGACAAATTTTAGCATTTATTATTAAAAAATTTTGTTACAAGTTTTCTCCCTCTTTCCCCTTCCTTCTTCTGAAAATGGTAAGCAATTTGATGTAGGTTATTCTTGTACTATCATGAAAAACTTGTTTCTATATTAGTCATATTTGGAAAGAAGAAAGAGATCAAATGAAAATGAAACATGAAAAAGAATAAAATAAAAGAAAAATAGTTTTTGAACTGCACTCAGGATCCATCAGAACTTTATCTGAATGTAGATAACATTTTCTTTCTTCACCAGTCCTTTGTATTTGATTCATTGAGTTGCTGAGAAGAGCTAAGTAATTCATAACTACTGCCGATATTATGTACAATGTTTTCATACTTCTGCTCATTTTCATATTGTGTCAATTTGTACAACTCTTTCCAGGTTTTTCTGAAATCTGACTAATCTTAATTTTATAGTGCACAATAGTATTTCAGTACATTCATGTTTCACAGCTTATTCAGTCAATCACAATTGATTGGCATCCCTTCAATTTTAAATATTTTGCCACCATGAAAATGGTTGCTATGAATAAATTTTGTACATAGAGGTTCTTTTTCCTTTTTTTTATGATCTCTCTTGGATACAGCTCTAGTGGTAGTATTGTTGAATCAAATATTGTGAACATTTTGGTTGTCCTTTGAGTACAGTTACAAATTGTTCTCTAGAATAATTACATCAGTTGTCAACTCTATCAACAATGCATTAGTTTCAGGAAGGTGGCCTAGGTCTACCAGATCTAAAGCTATACTATAAAGTGACAGTCATCAGAACTGCCTGGTACTGCTTAAGAAATAAAATAATGGACCATTGGATTAGGATAGTTTCAAAAGAAACCACAGTAAATGACTAGAGCATCTACCATTCGACAAAGCCAAAGACATCAGATTCTGGGACAAGACCTCACTATCTGACAAAAATTATTGGGGAAACTGGAAAATGGTATGGCAAAAACTAGGCATAGAACCACATATCAAACCATATACTAAAATAAGGACAAAATTAGTACAAGTTTTAGACATAAAGAGTGACATCATAGATAAATTAATAGACCAAGAAATACTCTATCTAACAGATCCATGGAAAGGGTATAAATTTATGACCAAACAAGAATTAGAGTACAATATAAAGTGCAAAATAAATGATTTTGACTATATTAAATTTAAAAAAGGTTTTAAACTAATAAAATTAATGCTGCCAAAATTAGAAGGAAAGCATAAAAGCTGGAAAACAATCTTCACAACTAGGAATTCTGATAAAGATCACATTTCTAAAATATATAGAGAATTAAATCAAATTGATAACATCACAAGTCATTCCCAATTGATAAATTGTCAAAGGATATGCGCAGATTGATTTCAAATGAAGAAATTAAAGCTATATGTAATCATATGAAAAATTCCTTCAGATAATTATTGATTAGAGAAATGAAAATTAAAAACAACAATTAAATATCTCACACCTGTCAGATTAGTCAATATGAATAATGGAAAATGATCAATATTTGGACAGGTTATGGGAGGATTGTTGGTGGAATTTTGAATGGATCCAACCTTTTCTGGAGAGCAAAATGGAACTGGGTCCAAAGAGAAATAAAGCTATTCATATCCTTTGACCCATCAATCACAATTCTAGGTTACAAGAAATTATAAAAGAATGGAAAAGTCTTACATGTTCCAAAATATTCATAGCAACTCTTTTTAGAGTGGCAAAGAAATGGAAACTGATGGGATGCCCATCAATTGGGAAATGGTTAAACAAGTTATAGTACATGAATTCTATGGAATATTATTGTTTGAAAAGAAACTATAAATGGTTGGACTTTAAAGAAGCATGAAATGACATGGGATCTGATTCTGAGCAAAGGAAATGGAACCAAAAATCCATTGTACACATTAACAACAACACTGTGAGATGAACAACCTTGACTAGAAACAGCTTCTCTCAGCAGTTCAGAAAGCTAGGACAGCTGTAATAGACAGGCTTTGGACAATGTTATTCCCATACAGAGATAGAAAGTCAAAATAAACAAAACAAACAACAACAAATAAAAACCTTTCAGAATCTGTAGAACACTTTATAAAAATTATTTCTTATGTGTCTCTCCCTTAATCATAATTCCTGTTACCAAATATAATGTGTAAACATGTTTATCAAAAATGCATTTGTAAAATGCTAATCTGACAGTTCACAACTGAAGATAGGGTAGTGGGAGGAAAGGGTAGAAGAAAATTTTGTAAAGTAAAAATATACATATGCATAGGGATGAAAACAAACATATGAAAATTTAAAAAAAAGACAAATATCTCTTTCACTTGCCACCTTCTATTTAAAAAAATAAAAACCCAAAATTGTATTCTATACCACTTTGTGCATATATGTTGACTATCATTATTACTTTATCATCTATAGTACCTTTTACCAAAATGTAATTTCCTTCTAAATTATGTCTATTTTAACTTTTGCTTTCTTTAAGCTGAGAATTGCTTTTCCTCTTTTTTGTTTTGTAACTTCAGCTGAAACATAATAATAGATTCTACTTCAGCCCCTGACCTTTATTGTGTGTCTTTATTCTTCAAGCATTTTTATTGTAAACAACATATTGTAGGAATCTGGATTTTAAATACAGGTTGCTATCTGTTTCTGTTTTATGAGAGAGTTCATTCCATTCACATTTACAGTTATGATGATTAATTGTGCATTTCCCTCCTTCCTATTTTTTCTGCTTTTCAATCCTCTTTATCCTTTCACCATTTCCTTACTCAACAGAGTTTTGCTTATGTCTTCTACTTCTCTCAGTATGCCCTCTTTATGTCAGCTCCCCACCCCTTTACATAATTTCCTCCCCTCCTACTTTCCCATTGAGTAAGATAGATTACTACATTCAAATGATCATATATAGTATTCCTTTTTTGAGTCAATATTGATGAGTAAGATTCAAACAATTCCCATCACCCATTAACCCATCTTTCCCTCCACTGGAATAGATCTTTTTGCATTTGTTCAGGTGAAATAATATATTACATTATATTCTACTTTCCTTCTATAGCCAGTGTACTCCTTTTTTCTTGATGTTTTTTGTTATTTCTTCAAGTTCACCTTATATCCATGCCTTCTGACTATGAATATTCCTTAAACTATATTATTAGCAATCATTTTTTAAGAATCATAAGTATCATCATTCCATATAGGAATATAAACAATTTAGCTCTATTTAATCCTTTCTGTTTTCTTTCTCCTTTTTAAGTTGTTTATGCTTCTCTTGGTTCTTGATTTTAGATATTATTTTTCTTTTTGGTTTAATTCTGGTATCTTTATGAAAGTTTATAATCCTTCTGCTTCATGGAATGACCATTATTCCCCTTAAATATTATGCTTGTTTCTAGTCTTAGTTCTTTCCCCTTGCAGAATATCCTATTCCACTGCCACTCCTTGCACTCCCCTATTCACCCCACCCATGTTTAATTGTTTCTTTCTGGTAGTATTTTTTTTCTTGAACTGATATTTCTATTTTAATTTTATTATAATATTCCTTAGAATTTTCATTTTGGCTTCTCTCTCGTGAGGTGATCACTGGATTCCTTCCATGCATATTGTCTCCTCTGGTCCCAGGATATCAAGGCAATTTTCCTAGATAATTTTTAATTTTTTAATCTTTCATATATGTTATTGTTATTATTATTATCATCATCACTATTATTATTATTATTATTATTATTATTATTTTACTACTTCTTGAGAGATTGTTTCTAGGTCCTTCTCTTGATCATGGCTTTCAGGAAGCTGAGAGATTCTGTCATTGCCTCTTTTGGATCTAGTTTCAGGTTCAGTTGTTTTTCCCATGAGGTACTTTACATTTTATTTCTTTTCTTTCCACTCTTTTGAATTCATTTGATTGGTTCTTGATGTTAGGGAGTCATTATATCTACTTCAGCAAATCTAACAATTTTTGAGTTTTTTTCCCCTTAGTTAACTTTTCTATTTTCTTTTCTATTGCGTAAATTCTACTATTTTCTTTTTCAACTCTGATAACTCTTTTTCATAATCTCTTTTATCTCATTTTCCTACAATTTTC
This sequence comes from Macrotis lagotis, assembly GCF_037893015.1. Classification (NCBI taxonomy): domain Eukaryota; kingdom Metazoa; phylum Chordata; class Mammalia; order Peramelemorphia; family Peramelidae; genus Macrotis; species Macrotis lagotis. The sequence continues at coordinate 92,184,846 of NC_133659.1, forward strand.
CTTCAACCTCCCTTATCTGATTTTTAAAATCATTCTTGAACTTTTGTAAATGTTCTTTCTCCATTTGAAACTGCTTCTCATTTTTGTGTTTTTGCTCATTGGTATTTTGACATTGTTATCCCATGTTGAGTTTGTGTCTTGATTGCCACTGTCACCATACTTTCTTTCTATGGTTAGATACTTTTCTTGTTGTTTTCTTTTCTCTCTTCTTTTTTTGCTAGTTTTCATTTCTTTTAAATCTGATTTCTACTTCTAGGAAGGAAATGGCACTATCTCAGATTTCTTGTGACAATAGCTACAGGACCTGGTGCTTTAACTGACATTGATAGAATATTCTAATTATAAGAAGAAATTCTTCATACATCAAGCCTAAATCTTTTTCTTGTAATTTCTATCCATAACTTGTAATTCTGAAGTAAGAGGAAAATGAAAGCAGGAATAATTACTGAATGATGCTTCTTCAATTACGAAATCAAATGCATCTTTTTTCTTCTTTTAGTAGCATTTATTCTTATCCCCTAACATTTAGTATGCTGTGAATAATTAAAATAAGGACCTCATAATAAACCTAATATTAATCCAGTAAAACAAATTCCAACTTTGATTGTGGCCCAAAATATCAATCATATGTGTCATTCTTTTTTCTTCTAAGCTGTACATTGTAATTCGTACTTCCCCTCTCTAATGGATTTTTTTCCTAGAATTTGATTTCCAAACAAGTCTGGGCCATTTTTAATGCTACCTTTGGCAAAAGAAGAGGTGAATCCTATCTGGTGAAGAAAATGTTAAGATAATCTGAGTACCTGTAGAGTTGATTCTAGACTTTATGGAGAAAGACAGACATTAGATAGATAGATAGATAGATAGATAGATAGATAGATAGATAATGGAGGGATAGATGGATGTGAACTTTGTTAAAACAACACATCATAGTCCCCTAACTTCAAAGAAAGCAGGAAGATGTATTCCATTATACTTCCAAAGTTTAAGCCTAATCATTTTTACTCTGAAGAATTATTATTGTTTTGTTTTTGATTATTGCATTTACATTGTTGTAGTTATTGTGAATATTGTTTTCCTAACTTTGCTTACTTCAGATTGTATTGGCTTTTGCAAATGTTCCCACATTTCACTGAATTCTTCCTATTTATTATTTCTTATAAAACTATATTGTATCATACCCCTACATGACACTTTTTTCTAAATACTATTTCCCAAATAATGGATATGTAATTTGCACCTTTTTTCTTTACTAGTACAAAAGTCCTGTGATAAATAATGTTTTCCATTTAAGTTTTCTATTTTCTTTATTTTCTTGTGTAGTTTTGTCTTGAAGATTTTGTAGCAACTATTTGAAGAAAATGTTTAAAATAAATATTAATTCTCTAGGCACCTAGTCAAATAGTAAATCAGCTTTCCTGAACAACCACATCTATTAACCAAGAATCCTACTATTATAAATTATCTTTGAAATCAAGAGACATCAAAGCTTGCCTATCCTACTCTTGCATGCCTCCCTTCTTCCATTATAAAGCTAACATGAAATATGGGGAATTCATACATGCATATTTTTTACATTTGGTTCTGAGAGATATAAATTTATAGTATTTTGGAGAGGAAATAAAATAATCAAGATGTTTCTTCAAGCCCGATTAAATATAATTCTTGAATACTCTCAAGCTATTTAATTGGAGATTTAGTCATATAAAAAATAAAAAAACAAAACAGGGATTAAAACAATAATTACTTTATTTAAGCTAGCCAAACACAAAAGAAGCTAAACAGATGAACACAAACTACATTCAAAAATGTTTTCCAAATTTGAGAATTTCAAAAAGCCAAAAAAATTCAGACATTAAAAAATCTTCAATTATTATATTTGCATAATTTATATATTCATCAAATAATTCTGAATTATATAAAAAACTATCAAATCAAAGTCACATAAAGATTAGAGATTTTTATTTGTTTAGAGTAGTTTTTTTACTTAAAGGACAAATATTAAACTTTTGGAGTAAAGGAGATAGTATGTTTTTCCTTATTCATATGTTCTTCTCATCCTTGATGATTTATTATTTCTGTTAAGTAGAACTTGAGAGAAAAACTTTTAATAGTCAAACAAAGATTTTTTCAAATATCACTATTTCACTTCCAATAGAGTGATATAAGATAAAGATACAGATTTTTATCTCACAAAATTTAATTGAATCTTATTCTGTAAGGAGAGCATAGGAAGATTGATTATGATCTTTGTAACAAGTTGAACAAGCATGATAGAAGATACTGAGAATGGCGATAAGAGAAGGACAAGGTTTTTGAGCTTATTGATTATATCTCAGACTGCTTTAGAAAACTAGAATTATATATCATCTCAAAATAGATATGCCATTTGTTCATCTTTGAACAGATTATAAATATCTACCATTGAATGAGAGCAGTGTAAAGGGATTGGTATAAAAGGAGCCCTTCTCAGAAGCCACTTCAATTAAAAAGAGTCCTTCAGCATTAAGAATGCATCAGGCAATTCATCAGGAAAAAAAAAGACAGCCTTAGGTGGCTACAAGATCAAAATTGACCACACATTTCCAACTGTCTGCTAAGAAATACAAGTGTTATTTCTAACTATAAATGGAATTATTATATTAAGGAAATTAATGTCTTCTGTACCATATTCTAGCACAGTCAGTTCATAGCATAAAAGTGTGTCAAAAAGAAAGTGGTTAATATGGTAATAGCAAATTAGGTGATGTTTGAACAAACTATGGTACTTGAATGTGCATAATATAGTCTTGTAATAAATAACCAATATTTCTTAAGAATATGAAGAAATATGAACTGATATTAAATGAAATAAGCATATCAGCAAAGCAATCGATATAATGATTGCAATGTAAATAAATGAGAATGGAGAAAACCATAATTGAATATGGGACAATTAATGATCACACTTTGACCTGAGAAAATATTCTTCTCTTTGTCCTCTTTCTAGAGGATATTGTATGAGGTGGACTATTATAATTTGTGCTTATAATAGTATTTAAATTTTCTGAATTGTTTTATCCCATTCCTTATTTAGATGCCAGTGAGTAGCATTGAATATTCTGATTGGTAGGAAAGGAGGATGAGTATATTTAGAAATTAAAGTGATATAAAAACTAGAGTGAGTTAATTAATAAGCATTTGAAAATACTAGGAATTATGAGTTGAACATACATTCCCAAAGAACATTCATTCCATTGGTAAAGACCAAATGCAATCAACTATGTATAAACGATATATTTAATTATTTTCGCTTTTATTTAATTGTTTTTCCCAGTTACATGCCAAGATAGTTTTCACCATTAATCCTTTTGCAAGCTTTTGCAGTGCTCTTTTTTCTACCACTCTCCCTTGCCTCACCCATCCCTATTTCAGCAAACAATCCAATATAGTAAAATCTTGTTTAGCATATTTCCATGTTAGCCTTGTTATAAAAGAAGAATTAGAAATAAGCAGGGAGAGCATGAGAAAGAAAATAAAAACATATAAGATTTAAAAAGTGAACATAGGATGCTTTATTCTTAAGACTCCATAATTTTTCTCTGAATGTGAATGGCAAGTCTCTCAGACTTGTCCTTCATCACTGAACTACTAAAACAAGTTTGTGTTCTTCATAGTTGATCATCTCATAATATTGTTGTTAATGTGAACAATGTCCTCTTACAATGTTCTCATCATTTCACTCAGCCTCAGTTTATACAAGTCTTTTCTGGAGTAGTCGCTCTTGATTTCTTACAGAACAATAGCTGTGTTACATAATATTCTTTACCATAACTTATTTAATCGTTCTCCAATTGATGGACATCCACTCGATTTCCAATTCTTAGCCACCACACAAAGAACTGTTTTAAATATTTTTGTACATGTGGTTCTTTCCCCCTATTTTATGATCTCTTTGATATACAGATGTAGAGATGGTATTGTTGGATCAAAGGGAATGCACAGTTTCATTGCTTTTTGGGAATGCTTCCAAATTGCTCTCCGAAAGGTTGGATCAGTTCACAGCTAGGGAAACTGATCAATTTGCTTTTTTGCCATTTTATCCTGATAAATAGGCTTCCACATAGTTGTTTTAATTTGCATTTCTCTTGCCAATAACGATTTGGAGCATTTCTTCATATGACTATGGATAGTTTTAATTATTTCATTTGAAAACTACCTGTTCTTACTCTTTGACCATTTATCAATTGTAGAATAACTTGTATCCTTATAAATTTGACTCAATTCCCTCTCTTTATTTTAGGATTATCAGCATTACTAGCTATGAAAATTTTTCTTATCTTTCTGCATTCCTTCTCATCTTGGTTTCATTGGTTTATTTGTGCAAAACCTTTTAAAATTTAATTTATTAAAAATTATCTTTTGTGGAATAAATTTAGTCACAAACTTCTCATTACACAGATCTGACAAATAGTATGTTCTTTGTTCTCCCCTAAGTGCTTTAAATTATCACTCTTTGTGTCTAAACTCCATATCAATTTTGACCTTAACTTAGTATAGGCTGGGCAATGTAGGTTTATGCCTGAGTTCTGCCACACCATTTTCTAGTTTTCTCAGCAGTTTTTATCAAATAATGAGTTCATATCCCCAAAACGAATCTTTGTATTTATGAAACAATATATTACTATAGCTTTTAATACTACTTCTTTTGTACTTATTGTATTCTACTAATTGACTTTTCTATTTCTTATCGAGTTCCAGATAATTTTGAAGACTGCTGTTTTATAATATAGTTTTAGATCTGGTATAGGTTACATCAACTTTCTTTACATTTTTGGATTCCTTTGATATTCTTGATCTTTTTTTCTTCTGGATGAATGCAGCACCAGTGTTTCAGATTCCAAACTTTGCTTTCCAGGCTGCCATTGGGACCTCACTGTTGGTCTGCTACACCACTGGCCTACTGAGTCAAGACCATAACTGTGTAGTTAAGAACATCTCATTGGCTTCCCAGGTCTCCCACCTGTGCTGGGCATTACATTTCTCTTTTCCAATGTGAGATAGACTATTTCTTGAAGTTCCTCCAAGATATCTTACACAAAAGTTGTTTTGTTCTGCTTTTGTTTTTTTTTTTTTGTTTGTTTTGTGTGGAATTTGGTCATTTTATGATATGTTTAAAGGTTTTATCTAAACGTGCTTCAGAAAAAGCTCCAGAAACTTCCTAGCTTCATGCTGCCATCTTGGCTCTGTTCTGGAATTCTGTAAACAAGATAAATTTAGAGGGGAAATTAAAGGTAATTTAAAGTGAAATGATGACCAAGAAAGACTTCTTGAAGAAAGCAAAATTTTAGACTTTAAGGAAGGCAGGGAATCCAAGAGGGAGAGATGAGAAGAACAAGAATTTAAAAATTTTAGTGAGGGAAAACACATGGATTTGGTCAATGGAATGTTCTCTTCTCAAAATAGCAAGGTGACCAGAGATGGATTACAGAGTTCAGAGAGGGCATTAAAAGCTTAGAGAGAATGGGCAGGATAGCCTAATGCCAGTCTTTGAAGATCTTTGAAATACAAGTAGTGGGGCAGCTAGGTGATGTAATGGATAGAAGGAGGACCTAGGAGTCAGGAGTACCTTAGTTCAAATCCAGCCTTAGACACTTAATAATTAGATAGCTGTGTGGCCCTGGGCAAGTCACTTAACTCCATTTGCCTTACAAAAACCTAAAAAAAAATCCAAATAGAACATTTTTTTATTTATTTATTCAGATAATTGAGTCACTAGAGTTAATTGAATTTGAAAGTAGGAAGGGTTTTAATTGATAAGTTCTGCCCTTTAAGAAAATCATTGTGATAGATGAAAGGAGGATGGAATGCAGAATCAATAAGATTAGAGACAAGAAGATCAAGTATAAACTTATTGAAAAACTCTAGCTTGAGGTATTGAGGACCATACCATGTAAGTGGAAGTGTCAGGGAGAAGAAAGAGGACTCAATGTGAGTCCTTGTGAAGGTACAATAGCCAGATCTTTGTTACTGGATATGGGAGATAGTTGGTGAGGAAGTATAAAGAGTCAAGGATGAGACATTTGGCAGTAATAAGAAAGCTTGGTAGAGGGGGAAAAATTTTGAAATATCATGTGTGCATTTTGAGTTTAATGTGTTTACAAGATATCCAGATTAAATTGTCTAAAAGTCTACTGGAGATATAAAACTGGAGGTCAAGAGAAAGAGAGATGAGGCTGTGCAAGTAGATCTGATAATCATCTGCATAGCAATGATAAATGCAAACATTGGAGTTAATGAAGTCACTGAGTCAAATTATATAAAGAAGAAAAAAGTAGTTTAGTAAGACATGAGAGACATTCAATATTAAAAAATATAAGCTGAATTAATATCCAGAAAATTATTTTAAGGAGAGATCAGACAGGTAGGAGAAGAACCTGGAGAGAACAGAGTCACAAACACAGAAAGAAGAAAATATCAAGAAAATGGTTCACGATGTCAAAGCTTCAAAGAGTTCAGGAAATATGAAAATTAAGAAAATGGCCATCAAATTTGGCAATATAGAGTTGATTAGTTGTTTTAAAAAAAGCATTTTCAATTGAATAATGAAAAAATTGAAAGAAGAAAGTGAGAGTAAAAATAAGTAGTGGTTCTGACCAATAATGTTTTTCTCAGGGATTTTAGATAAAAGATTGAGTAGAGTTATAAGATGGTAGCTATTGAGAATGATGGATGAACTGAATTTTGTTTATTATTTCTCAATGAAGGAGAGGCATAGATATAATTTTAGGTATCAGAGACATAGCCAGATAGATATTGAAAATTAGGGACAATGGTGATAATTAAGGGGGGAAATCTTCCAGTAAAACTGGATTGAAATAGTATTTCATGAATTTAAAAAAGAGTTTGCATTGGCAAGGAGAAGGATAACTTTTTTATTTTAGGTAATGGTGAAGGGAGAGATTATGACATAATTTGAGATTAGGAGGGTAAGAAGAGAGAGTTTTTTGTTGAATGATATCAATAATTTTTCTCACTAAAATATGAACAAAGATCTCAACTGATAGTATGGAGACTAGGGTGCATTTAATGAAGGAAGAAATGGTTTCTAATAGCTACTGGGCTGAATTGGATAGTAAATTGACAAGGCAGTTATCAAAAGGAATGATTTTTGGCCCAGTTGAGGACCCTGTTGAAACTATGTAACATAAAATTTTATTTGCATTAATCTGTATAGATTTATATTTTGTTTTTGTTGCACTTTTCTTCAGCAGTATAAAAGAAAGTGTTTGGAGTAATCTGAGTTTCCTTTTAGGAAGGTATTAAATGATTAAAAGGGTGGAGCATTATATAGAATTGTCTGTATTCACTAATAGATGAATGCTTGGGATGGAACTGAGCACTAAAGACTAGAGGTTGCAATAAAGATAAAAAGCAGAAAAGAAGGATCATTAAAGTTTATAATCAAAGAGAAAATTTTCACATTCATGAACATGGAAAATTATATATCTAAGAGTAATGGCATAATCAAAGATATGATCCATTCTTTGTCTTCTAAAGAAGTAGGTCATAAGAAATTAGTCAAATTTAGGACTTGGTTGGTTAGAGCATTTGAAGAGGTAACAATATGTGTATTGAAGCCCTTTAGTAAAATGGAAGTAATTGCTGGGCTACCCCAGCAATAGCTGAGTCAGGCAGTGTTCTCATTGATAAAATTGTCCTTAATAATTTCTTGAAATTTGTCTAGGCCTCCTTTTTTTTTATCATGGGTTGCAAATAATCCAAAAATTCTTAAATAATCTCTCCTCAGTCTATTTTCTAGGTCAGTTTTTTCCAATAAGTTATTTCACATTTTCTTCTATTTTTTCATTATTTTCATTTTGTTTTATTGTTTCTTGATGTTTCATTGAGCCCTTTGCTTCCACTTATCCAATGCAGTATTTTAAAGAATTTATTTTCTTCAGTGAACTTTTCTACCTCCTTTTCCATTTGACCAATTGTACTTTTTTAAAAAGTTGTCTTTTTCAGTGATTTTTTTGTGATTTCCCCCCACCCAATTTTTATGCTTGTTTCATCAATCTGTTAGGTCTTTTTTTTTCATAATTCTCTTACTTCACTCTAATTTCATTATCTAATTTTTCTTCTGATTCATTTATTTGATCTTTAAATTCCTTTTTGAATGCTTTCCACAAATTCTTTATGGAACTGATACCAATTCACATTTTTTGAGGCTTCTCGTGGAGCTGTTTTGACATTGTTTTCCTTTTTTGAGTTGGTGTTTTGATCTTCCCTGTTACATAGTAATTTTTAATAGATTACTTTTTGTTTGTTTTCTTTTGCTCACTTTCTAACCTATTTGTTGAAATTAAGCCTTAGATAAAAGTTGCACTGTGTTCCTGAGATGGCAGGACACTTTACCAGTATAATTCTGAGGAATTAAACAATTTTAGCTCTTCCAAGATGGTATGATCTAAGAAGCATTGTTTTCATGGCCTGTAGTACAGTCTGTGAGTAACCCTAAGCACTCTTTTCTATCTTGGAACTGTTAGCAGGATTTCTGCTCTACTATGACCACATGCTTTAGGGTGCTAGTGCTCCTTCTTGCCCTTACAATGAAATCCAGGTCTATGACCCAGAACCACACAGGGTCAATTCAGCATATCTTTTCCCAGTGTTAGCAAGCCATTCCTGTAATTCCATTTTGACTGGTTGTCTGGCCCCCTTACTATATGTGAATTGACAGCTCTGGAAGTCAGTGAAGCTGAATCAGTCACCACAAAGACCTGCTGCTGCCTGGCCCAGATATTGCCTGTGCTGGAATTCACTCTCCTCTCTTCCCAATGAGACAGACCTGCTGACTTCTAAGTTGTCTTGGACTGGAAAATAGTTTCACCCCATTTTATTGCTAGTTCTATCATTCTGGGATTCATTTTGAGGTATTATTTTAAATATGTTTAGAGGGGAGTTTGAAAACACTCAAGTGAGTCCCTTGTTTTTACTCTGACATCTTGGCTCTGAATTCTCTGTTTTTAAAAATGTGACAATGACTCTGACAAAATCCAGTGCTGTTAATGCTTAAAATCTTATTTTCCTACTTCTGAAATTTTGATTGATTTAGGGAACTAAGTATATTAAGTGTATGAGTTCTGGATACATGAATTATTTCCTGTAAAACCATATTCTGTCTCAAGATCTGCTCTTGTTGTCAGGTGGGGCTCTTCCCTCTACAGATCATCACAGACTGCTGAAGAAAGACAACTCACACAGGCGATCGGGGGCAAGTCCAATTTATTTCTGTGTATGTAAGCTTATATACTATATTCTATATGTGGAAGCAGGGAATGGGAGGATCTCCTGAGGCCTATATCAGAATGGCCTGAGCCTCTTGCATTGCCTTTGTCGACTGTCTCTATGCGGAAATTTGTCAAGCGAGGGACGAGTGAAATAGGGATGTAGAAGGGTAGATATGGGGGCGCCTCCCAGTTTCCTTGTGGCTGAGAATATGAAGCAACCAAGGTTTGCCTTGGCCTATATCCTGGAGTTTGCTCTACGGGACTTCATCTCATGTCCTGCAAGGCCAGTAGGTATGTGGGGTGGCTTCCTGTGGGGTGGCCTCCTTTGGGGTGGCCTCCTACATGCTCTGACATGAATTAATAAAATAAAATGAGAAAGTATTTGTAAATTACTAAGCACATTACTTAGCATACAATAAGCACTAAATAAATGTTTATTCTCTTTCCTACTGCTTGATCTCCTAATTTCTATTTTATAGTTGTTTTACATGAAGCATTAATTAGATGTTTGTTATCTAAAAATATGAAGAGATGAATGCTTTGATCATGAATACCTAAAAAATTCAATGACTCTACCACTGTGTGTCTTTTCCTGTTTCAGAAAGCACGGTTTTTTTGGATATACATTTCTATTTACATTTCTAATTCTTGAATGAGAAAATTCCATGTAGCTCCTTTTAGTTACCCTCATTCCTCAAGATGAAAAAAAAATCTTTGATTTTTTATGAGCTCTCTTTCTCTAATCTCCAAAATGAAAACATTAGAGAACATTGGAATCAATGATTACTAAGACCTTTTCTAATTCTAGTACTTCTAACTTATACAAGTTCTATACAATTTATGAAATATTCAATAACAATGATAGAAAGATGGGCAGAATTTCAATGAAAATATGTGATGGCATTTTTAGGGTAGTTATTACTTTGATTTTATTTTCTAGAACATTCATGTTATTGAGGAGGTAGATGGTACTTAGTAAAATTTAGCAGTCAAAAGAATTTTTTAAAAAGCTAGATAAATGAACTGTCTGACTGAGAAGCTGAGGAGCCTAGTGAACCAAATCCAGAATCAAGGACTGTAAGTTCTCACTCTGTTTTCCTATTGCCTTGCTCTATAATCTTCTTAAGTTAATTAATCTCTCTTGAGCTCAGTGTCACTTTGTAAAAGAGGTTTGGGATGCTTAGTGACAATTAAAAGCAAATTGCAAATACCCAGAACCAAATAAAAATGATCAGAGAATTTTTTTTAATAAGTTGGCATCTGAACAGAGCTAACTTCTATATGAGATTAATAACAAAATGAGTTTGATTAAAAAACAACATTCATAGATTCCTTCCCCACCACTAATATTTATGTAAAAATGTCTTGACATTTGTTTCTTAAATTTCAACTTATGTAATTGCATCCTTGTTAATGCTGTTTCTACTAACATACACTGCAAATGCTCATCTACATGAAATCCTGGGGAGGGGGGCTAATTATCATCTCTTTTGGACAAATTTTTGGTGAAAGACAGTTCCAATGTTGTTTAGAATGGACCTTGAAAGACAGACAGGAAAAAAAAATGTCAAACTTGCTGTTGAAAAGTTTCTGTATTGGCAGGTCCCATCAGTTTGATTTGTACTGAAATAGCATTCCAAACAGTACTATATCTCTTTCACAATGAAGAATGCAAGAAGGAATTTAACAAATGCCATATATAACATTGAAATATATTTGAACATAAAAATTCATACAATGAAACTAATAAAAATTCTCAATATCATTAAACAAATAGTTCATCATCAAAATATGTCATATTTTTCATATATAATACTCCTTTATTTTTGTAATTATAGGCATTTTAGTGAATTCATTTTAGATCCTGGTCATATGATTCAAAACAACTATACATTTTTATAAAATGGAAGTTTGAGTTTTTTTAATTGCAAAATAGGAATCTTTGAGTTCCCTTTAAAAAAATTCTTACTACACTCAGAATAGACACAATGCTATAGATCTCTGGATTGCAAAGAAATACAGCTTTTCAGTTCCCTTCTACAATTTGTTAAGAAATCTATTAAAAAATTGCATAATCTAACTCTAAGAAATCATTTGGGGGGGGGAACAAATAAAACATCAAAAAAAAACTGAGTTATCTATCCTAGAAAGATTTACAGATGAAGAAAGAATGAAATTTAGTCTAATAAACTAAAAAGACTATTCCTGTTCAGATACAGGTTGATGACAATAGCTTCCCTAAATCCTGTGCATCTTAGATAATTTGCCATTTTGGACAGAAATTCTTGCCTTTTTTCTCACTTTTTTAATTATCTTCTTGAATTTTTTATATATGTATCCTAGTTCTGTCTTATGGGACTATTAAAAATAAGACTGTTTTCTGTTTCATATCACTGCTTTTCAGATATCTGAACACCACTACCTTTCTGTCCTAAGTCATCCCTTCTGTGCTATACTATACTATACTGTTATGCTAAATACAGTCAATCTTATTACTTCTTCCTTATATTTCACTTAGCTTTCATCACTCAGCCAAATATATAATTTCATTTATTCATAAACACACATATGCATACTATAGATACAAATATGCAAATGTACACATACATATAAGTATATATAGATACTTGTATGTATCATATTATACACATTCATATATGTATTTATGCATTAGTTGAGTGATTATTTTTATACATAAGCATAAATACATGCATATTATCTATCTATATCTATCTATCTGTCTTTCTACTTCTGTTAGGGATTCAGTTTTATGAAAGAACTCAGTCAATTCCACTAAGTAAGCATGTGAGTTTACAACTCTCTGCTATCACTAAAGTTGAGAATCATGGTTACTAATAGCCTCATTGTATAATTCACAAAATAGCTTATTGAACCATATGTCTAAAATGGAACATTCCTCTAAGTTTCTCAGTTTGTGCTTCTACATTACAAATGCCATAGAAGCTATTAATATATTATGAGAGAGAATATTTTTTCTAGTTAACACATATTATTCACCAAAAAAGAAAGAAAAATGGGAGGAGAGACATACCACAAAAGACAAAGAAATAACAAACAGAGAGAGAGAGAGAGAGAGAGAGAGAGGGAGGAGAATTGGAGAGTTTCTTATCTTGTGGTATAAGCACAGAATTATCTCAGAATGGTATTTTTACATTTATTTTTATTTTATATATTTATTTTATGTATCTATCTATTTTATTTGTTTGTTTGTTTGTTTGTTTATGGTTTTTGCAGGATGATGGAGTTGAGTTACTTGTCCAATGTCACATAGCTTGGTGATTATTTAGTGTCAGAGATTGAATTTGAACTCAAGTCATCCTGACACTAGGGCCAGGGTTCTATCTATGCCTAAGTGCCCATTTTAAATTGTTTTTGAAGCACTTTTGTTCCTTAATCAATTTATTTCTTTAAGCAATTTATTACTATTAGATATGGATAGCATATAATTGTGACTTTCAGAAATTTTACTGCAGAAAAATAACATTCTGAAATTGACCTATTATGTTCATGTACCTAAAATGTTTTTTTTTTAATCTGCAAAGACAAATTACTTTCAGATATATCACACAAATGACTTAGAATTATCCTGGAAAATTAATACCGAAAAACATTTTGAAAGGTTTCAACAATTTAGCATGTCATGTGTTTTTCATTGCTATACCTTGGGAACAAAATAGGTTTTTCAGTACAATGGTCTTGTCATTTCTATTTCACATCATTGGAACACAAGAAACATTTTATTGCCTTTAAGATGTTATATAATTAATGCAAATAATTCTTTCTTAAAATTTTTGAGTGTGGAATATGATATTATTAATCACATTTTTGAGAAACCTATTAATTAATTAATGCATATCATTAGTTGTTCTGCAACTTATAATGTTAAGGAATTTTTTGTGGTACTGAGGGGTGATTTGCTATTGATGAAATAGCTAATCAAGACTTCAAGTATTCCAGTCTCCAATTCTGGTCCTCTCTCCAATCTGTCACATGATCTTTATGTCTAGAAAACTTTATGAAAATTAGTTTGATTCCTTCAAAACTGAATTTCTGCTCTTTCCTTTGTTGCTTTTCATAGTTTGTTGACAATTTCTTTTTATAAATCTATTTGGTGAGTGTTCTCAGTAGGTAGTCTCTTCATTTAGAGAAGAAATCATAAATGTTGTACAATGTCTTCCTGTGTTCTTCCTTTTTTTCTTCTTCTCTCACACTCCTAATTTAATTTCCCCTTCCCATTATTTTTTCTCTCCTTATTCCATCTTCAATGACATTTTGGATTGTGTAACTATCTATACAATAGTTATACAACCAATTCATTTGGCTAGTTCAATAAGACTATTAATTCTATAATGCCAAAGACATCATTAAATTATGCCCTCTCTAATTCATTAAGTCTTTATTGATGTTGATTACTAATATTGGTATTATTATTACTATCATTAATGTTTTAATTAATACTCTTCTTAGGATAAAGCTTAATCTATGTTGATTATTGAACAGTCTCTAAAATTAGCTAGTATCTAGTCTGATTTCATAATTATCCTTGGAGTCTTTTTTAGAAATTGTTCATGATAAGATAAAAAGTAATTTCCCTGATGTCAATGGAAGAAGATTAAGATTGTACTCGGAAGAATATTCAATTCTAGAAAGAAAATAACAATTAGGAAATAAGAGCTACACTTTTAAAAAGGCAATCATTTAATTAAAAATTCAATAAGAATTCTTTATACTGTATTATCTCAAGAGGTTGGTTTGTACTTCAGTAGGTAGACTTAAAGAAGCCCTTAATTGGAATAATATCACAGGGTTATTGGCTAGATTTATGGCATTAGATAATTAGTTAACCATCTGAAACTCAATAACCTTTTCTGAAATAATCAACTGTAATGTCATATTTCTATTAATATATGAAAAACACTTAGAAGTCTTAAAACTCATTATTATTTCATACCATTACCGTCATCACACCCATCATGAACATTATTACTCATGTTACTTTTAAGGTAGGTTGTATATCCAAATATTGTATCAAATAGTATTCAGTGCATATCTGTATATCTTACTAAACCTAGTCTGAGAAAAACTAATGTATTCATGACCAACAAACTGCAAAAAGATATGTAGGACCTCATGGTAAATTGAACTGGAAACTTTGAAAAGATTGCTGAGGTGTAATTGTATGTCTATTTGGAGAGGGATCCCCTGGGCAACAAGTATAACAAATAGCCATTCCATTCACTTTTCTTTTTTTAAATTGATTTTTAAAAATTTTTCCTATTACATGCTATGAAATTTTTTCAGCATTGATCTCCATGAATATATATGTTACATAATTCCTTTCCATCTTCCCTTCTCAACCTTCCCTGCAGTGGCTTATAGTCTAATGAACTTTGTACACATTTATTCATTAGTAATTTTTCTTAGAAGAAATTAGGAGTAAGGGAAAAGAAAGAAAACCATGGGATGAGAAGGAAAAAATTAGAAAAATTTTTGAAATGTAAGCATGGGTCTCATTCAGATACTGTAGGTTTTTTGTCTATTTCTTTTGTTTTCTTCGTCTTCTGGATGTGGATAGCAATGTCTGTAATAGGTCTTCCAGTTAGTTGTAGTTCTCTAAACTGCTGAGAAGAGCTACATCCATCAAATTTGTTCAACATAAAATGTTGCTGATGATATGTACAATATTCCCTTGATTATGCTTCTTTGCTCAGCATCAGTTCCTGTAATCCTTTTCATAGTTCTCTAGAGTCTCACTTTTCAAGGTTTCATATAGAACAATAATACACCATAACATTTAATATAGCATAACTTATGCAGCCATTTCCACTTCTTTGTCAATACATAAAGAGTTACTATGAATATTTAAAAAATTTTCCAAATTTTTTATGATTTCTTCCAGATATTGACCTAGTGTTGGTATAGCTGGGTCAAAAGGTATGATCAGCATGCAGGACCTGGCTGCATCAACATTAAGGGATCGAAGAGCCTGGAACAAGATATTTTGAAGAGCAAGGGAGCTTGGAATGCAGCCAAGAACCTACTTTCTGGTGAAGCTGAGCCTTCTCTTCCAAAGAAAAAGATGGACATTTAATGAAGTGGAAGAATTCCAAAAATTTCTGATGAAAAGACCAGAGCTAAAGAGAAAATTTGGACATCAAACAGTAGGGTCAAGGGACACCTGAAAAGGTAAAAAATGGGGAGGGGTGGTAAAGGGAAACAAAAAATGCTATTAGGTAAGTTGAAACTGGCTATATACCAGCATGGGGAAAAAGATTTTCATAAATCCTGAGAATTGTAACTCTAACAGAGAGAATATACCTAGCCAGAAATGATGGACATTTATAACCTATCCATGACACTGCTATCTAAAGAGATGTAACTGGCTTTAACCCTACTTGGGAGAAAGACTCTAATAACTCTCAGGAATTTTGACTCTATTTAATAGAATATACTGAACTAGAAGGTACAGACAATAAGAATTTTCTATGACTTAGATAGAATGATCTAAAAAACACTACCTCCTTAAAAAGTGGGACAGGAAAGAGACAGGAGGAGGGAGGGGATTGAATGGGGTAAATATCATTTTACTAAGAGGTACAAAACAACCTATGGTAATAGAAGGGAAGAAGGGAGCAGATGAGAAACACCTGAATCTTCTTCTCATCAGACTTGGCTTAAAGTCAACCTACACATACTCAGTTAAATTATAAAACATCTAACATTTAAAGTATTAAAAGGGGGAAAGGGGAGGGGGGAAACGGAGAAAGGGAAGGGGAGTGGGGGGGAAGGGGGAAATTACAAAAGGAAGGGAAGGAAGAAGGGAAAAAGGGAAAGGGGAAAGAAAGGGGAGGGTGTGATATAGCCTCCTATAGCAAACACACTGAAACATGTGGTATTCAGAAACAAAATACACGGGAAATAGGATAAGGGGGGAAAGGGGGGGATACAAACAGAGGGAGGATAGCATGGAGGGCAATAAAGAATTAACAATCATTACTTTAAATGTAAATGGGATGAACTCTCCCTTAAAATGTAAGCAAATAGCAGAGTGGATTAAAAACCAGAATCCTACAATATGCTGCTTGCAAGAAACTCATTTGAAGCAGAGAGATACATATAGAGTAAGGTAAAAGGTTGAAGCAAAATATATTTTGCTTCAGCTGAAGTAAAAAAAATCAAGGGTAGCAATCCTTATCTCAGACAAAGCAGCAGCAAAAATAGATATCATTAAAAGAGATAAGGAAGGAAACTTTATCCTCCTAAAAGATACCATAGTCAATGAAGTCATTTCAATACTGAATATATATGCACACAGTGGGACAGCACCAAAATTCTTAGAGGACAAGCTGAAAGAACTACAAGAAGACATAGACAGCAAAACTCTACTAGTGGGAGACCTCAAAATCCCACTTTCAGATCTAGATGAATCGAATCATAAAATAAATAAGAAATAAGTTAAGGAGATAAATAGATTGTTAGAAAAATTAGATATGGTAGACTTATAGAGGAAACTGCATGGGGATAGAAAGGAATATGCCTTTTTGTTGAAAGTACATGGAACTTATACAAAATTGACCATGTACTAGGACATAAAAACCTAATGATCAACTGCAGAAAGGCAGAAATAGTGAATATATCTTTCTCAGATCACAATGCACTAAAAGTCATATGCAATATTGGGCTGAGGAGATATAGATGCAGAACAAATTGGAAACTGCATAACCTCATTTTAAAAAATGAGTGGACCAAAAAACAAATTATAGAAAGAATTAGCCATTTTATCCTAGATAATGATAATAATGAAACAACATACCAAAACCTATGGGATTCATTCAAAGCGACTCTTAGGGGATATATTATAGCTCTAAATGGTTACATGAATAAATTGGAACAAGAGGAACTCAATGAACTAAACATGGAACTAAAAAAATTAGAGAAAGAACAAATCAAAAATCCCCAATTAAATACCAAATTAGAAATTCTAAAAATTAAAGAAGAAATTAATAAAATTGAAAGCAAAATACTATTGAATTAATAACTAAAACAAAAATTTGGTATTATGAAAAAAACAATAAAATTGATAAACCTCTGGTCAATTTGATTAAAAAAAAGAAAGAAGAAAACCAAATTGCTAGTATCATAAATGAAAAAGGTGAACTCAGCACCAATGATGAGGAAATTGAAGTAATAATTCAAAATTATGCCCAACTCTATGCCAATAAATTTAATAATCTAAGTGAAATGGATGAATATTTATAAAAATATCAGTTGCCCAGGTTAAATGAGGAAGAGATTAAATACCTAAACAACCCTATCTCAGAAAAACAAATTCAATAATCCATTATTCAACTTCCTAAAAAAAATCTCCAGGGCCTGATGGATTCACAAGTGAATTCTATCAAACATTTAAGGAACAATTGATTGCAATTCTATATAAACTCTTTGGAAAAACAGGGAAAGATGGAACTCCGTCTAACTCTTTCTATGAAACCAATATGGTGCTGTTAACTAAACCAGGAAGAGTTAAAACAGAGAAAGAAAATTATAGACCTATTTCCCTGAAGAATATAGATGAAAAAATTTTAAATATAATTTTAGCAAAATGATTACAACAAGTTATTACGAGGATAATACATTATGATCAAGTAGGATTTATTCTGGGAATGCAGGGTTGGTTCACTATTAGGAAAACTGTTAGTATACTCAGTTATATCAACAAAAAACCTATCAGAAATCATATGATCATATCAATAGATGCTGAAAAAGCTGTTGACAAAATACAGTATCAATTCCTATTAAAAACACTAGAGAGTGTAGGAATAAATGGAAAGTTCCTTAAAATAATTAGCAGTATCTATCTGAAACTATCAACAAGCATTATACTCAATGAGGAGAGGCTAGAGGCATTCCCAATAACATCAGGGGTGAAACAAGGGTGCCTATTATCACCACTACTATTCAATATTGTATTAGAAATGTTAGCATCAGCAATTAGAGAAGAAAAAGAAATTGAAGGGATTAGAATTGGGAAGGAAGAGACAAAACTCTCACTCTTTGCAGATGACATGATGGTCTACCTAGAGAATCCCAAGAAATCATCCAAAAAACTCCTGGCAATTAGCAATTTTAGCAAAGTTGCAGGTTATAAAATCAACCCTCATAAATCCTCAACTTTTATATACATATATATATATATATATATATATATATATATATATATATATCTAGCAAGATACAGCAGGAAGAGCTAGAAAGAGAAATCCCATTCAAAGTAACCTCAGACAATATAAAATTCTTGGGAGTCTATTTGCCAAGACACACTCAGAATCTTTATGAAAACAGTTTTAAAACACTTCTCACACAAATTGAATCAGATTTAAATAACTGGGCAAATATCAACTGCTCATGGATAGGTAGAGCTAATATAATAAAAATGACAATTCTACCAAAACTAAACTGTCTGTTTAGTGCCCTACCAATCAAAATTCCAAAAACTTGCTTTAATGAGTTAGAAAAAATTGTAAGTAAATTCATATGGAAAAATAAAAAGTCAAGACTTACCAGGAGGTTAATGAAAAAAAGTGCAAAAGAAGGTGGTTTAGCCCTACCTGATCTCAAATTATATTATAAAGCATCAGTCATAAAAACTGTTTGGTATTGGCTAAGAAATAGAGTGGTAGACCAGTAGAATAGACTAGGTGTAAAAGCAGGAGATGATTATAGTAATCTGCTGTTTGATAAACCCAGAGAGTCCAGCCATTATGATAAAAACTCCCTCTTTGATAAAAACTGCTGGGATAATTGGAAGTAAGTATGGAAGAAACTTAGATTAAACCAACACTTAACACTCTTTACCAAGATAAGCTCCAAAAGGTTGCAGGACTTAGACATAAAAAAAAAAAAAAACAATAGTATAAGCAAATTAGAAGATCAAGTACTAGTTTGCCTGTCAGATCATTGGAAAGCAGAGCAGTTTATGACTAAGGAAGAGTTGGAGAACATCACCAAAAACCAACTAGATGATTTCGATTACATTAAATTAAAAAGCTTTTGCACAGATAAAACCACTGTAACCAAGATCAAAAGAAATGTAGTAAATTGGGAAACAATCTTTACAACTAAGGATTCTGACAAAGGACTCATTTCTAAAATATACAGAGAACTGAGTCATATTTTTAAAACAAAAAGCCATTCCCCAATTGACAAATGGTCAAAGGATATGCAAAGGCAATTTACAGATGAGGAGATCAAAGCAATTCATAGCCATATGAAAAAAATGCTCTAAATAATTAATTATTAGAGAAATGCAAATTAAAGCTTCTCTGAAGTACCACCTCACACCTCTCAGATTGGCCAATATGACCAGAAAGGATAATGATCATTGTTGGAAGGGTTGTGGGAAATCTGGGACACTGTTGCACTGTTGGTGGCACTGTGAATTCATCTAACCCTTCTGGAGAGCTATTTGGAACTATGCCCAAAGGGCAACAAAATGTGCATGCCCTTTGACTCAGCAATACCACTACTGGGTCTATGTCCTGAAGAGGTGATTAAGAAGGGTAAAAAACATTACTTGTACAAAAATATTTATAGCAGCCCTGTTTCTGGTGGCAAAGAATTGGAAATCAACTAAATGTACTTCAATTGGGGAATGGCTTAGCAAACTGTGGTATATGTATGTCATGGAACTCTTTTGTACTATTAGAAACCAGGAGGGATGGGATTTCAGGGAAGCCTGGAAGGATTTGCATGAACTGATGCTGAGTGAGATGGGCAGAACCAGAAAAACACTGTACACCCTAACAGCAACATGGGAGTGATGATCAACCTTGAAGTATTCGCTCATTCATTAGGGCAATGATCGGGAGCAATTTTGGGCTGTCTGCAAAGGAGAGTGCCATCTGTATCCAGATAAGCAGCTGTGGAGTTTGAACAAAGTTCAAGGACTATTCCCTTTAATTTAAAAAAACTCAGATATCTTATTGTCTGATCTTGTTACTTCTTAGACTTCTCGTCTCTTCTCTAAGGATATGATTTCTCTCTCATCACACCCAGTTTGGATCAAGGTACAACTTGGAAACAAAGGAAAGACTTACAGATTGCTTTCCGTTGAGGGGTGGGGGGAGGGAATTAAGATTGGGGGGAAAATTGTAAAACTCAAATAATATCTTTAATAAAAAATCAATTTAAAAAAAGGTATGATCGGTTTTATTGCTCTTTGGCCACAGCTCCACATTGCTCTAAAGAATGAATGGATGCGTTTACAACATCAACAATAGTTCATTAAAATCCCAATTCTGCCACATCTTGAACACTGATCATTTTCCATTTTTGTCATCTTAGCCAATCAGATCAGTGTGAGGTGATAACTAATAGTTGCATTAATTTCCTTTTTTTTAATCAATTAATGATTTGTTGCATTTTATCATATCATTATATATAGCTTTAATTTATTTTATTGAAAGCTGCCATTCATATCCTTTGATCATGTAACAATTAGATAATGACTAATAACCTTATCAATTTGATCCAATTCTCCATATATTTTAGAAATGAGACCTTTATCAAAAGGTTTGTTTCCCAGCCTTTTGTTTTCCTTCTAATCTTGGAAACATTGGTTTTTTAGAGCAAAACCTTTTAAATTTGATATTGTCAAAAATCATCCTTGCAAAATAATTTTGCAATTTATAATATACTCCATTTTTTTGTTTAATCATTAATTTCTCTTCCATAGGTATCTCTTGTTCTGATAGTCTATGGTATCACTTTTTATATATAAATTCTGTACTCATTTTGTCCTAATTTTGGTATAGTGTGTGAGATGTCTCTATGCCTAGTTTTTCCCATAAGATTTTCCAGTTTTTCCCAAATTTTTGTATAACAGTGAGTTTGAAACCCACAAGCTTATGTCTATTGTCAAAAAAAAATTACTGTAGTTATTCTTTTATAGCTATCCACTGGTCCATTACTCTATTTATTAAATAGTATGAGACAGTTTTGATGACTGCTGCTTTCTAGTGTAGTATTAGATCTGATAGAGTTAAGCCACCTTCTTTTTCTTTTTTTCATCAGTTCCCCTGATATTCTTGACCTTTTGTTGCTTGAGATAAATTTTGTTACTATTTTTACTAATTCAGTAACATAGGTATTTGTTAGTTTCATTTATCATGAGTATTTTAATTTGTATAAAATTATAACACTTTTAATTATATTATCTTGACCTAACCATGAGCAATTGCCATTATTCTAATTCTGTATAACTGACTTTATTTGTGTGAAAAGTGTTTTTTAATTGTGTTCATAAAGTTTCTGGATTTATTTTAGGAGGTAGATTTCCAAGGATTTAATGTTATCTGCAGTCCCTTTAAATAGAATTTCTGTTTCCGTCTCTTGCCCTTTGGGTTTTGTAACTCCTATGTATAGGAATGCTGATGCTTTATGTGGGTTTGTTTTATATCCTGCTACTTTACTGAATTTGTTAATTATAAGTAGTTTTTAGATAATTTTCTATGGTCCTCTAAGTATACCATCATATCTTATTCCTCCTCACCAATGTTTTTCTCTCTTTCCCCTGGTAACTTTTCTTTTAAATTTTATCTTGATTTTACTTTCACTTTTACCTTCACCTACCCTTTTAATCAGAGCCTTCTTCCCTGTTCTTTCTCTTCTCCACCCCTACTTCCCTGTATGATAGAAAAGATTTTTAAACCAAAATGAGAACTCATTTTATTCCTTTTCTGGACAAAATCTAATGTGGAGGACTTGCTCAGTATTCATACCTTCCCTTCTTTCCCTCTACAATAATAGGTTTTTATGCCTCTTTACCTGTGTGGTATTTATCCACTAATGCCTAGCCTTCACCTAGTATAGTAATTTTTATGGTTTTAACCCTATCTTCCATTCCCCTTGTCAAAACAAATTTCTTTTACCTTAACTTAAAAAGCACTAAAAATTGAAGTATAATCAATCAAATGTTTACCTTCCCTCATGTTCCTTAAGTACCCTCCCCCCTTCAGTCTCATTAGAAATACAGTTCTCAAGAGGCATGAATCAAATCAAATAATAATTGCTTTATACCTTACCCCTTGTTCAAGTACTGTCCATGGGCTGTTCAGTTTATTTTCACTTATACTTTTGTCTTCCCTTTTATCAGTCACTTTTTTCCTTATCGTTCCCTCCCCCAGCTTTTCCCTATAGAGTAGACTATATTTCTAATCCCATGTGGAAATGTATTTGATTCCCACTCTAGGTCAAATCCAATGGATAGAATTTACTCAGTGCTCACACACCCCTTCTTTCCCTCTAAAATTATAAATTTTGTATTTCTATACCTTTTGTTATTTATCAATCAAGTACTAATAATCAGGTATCAGTCACACCTTGTTTAGTTGATTGCTTGATAAATTCAAAGTGCTATCAAAGTACCATCCCAGATTAAATGATTGATTGTTTGAAAAGTAACATTTAATCAGTCACTAAGTACTATCCTCTCTTCTGTATCATTAGAAGTATACTTATCAAGACTCTTAAATTACTTCAAATTATAATCATTTTTTACCTTACCTCCCTTTCAAGTAGCCTTCAAGAATACACACTCCTCATGAGCCAAAACATCATGCAAAGTCAAATCATTTTATGAAATATTTTACCTCCCCTCCAAGCATACTTCCTCTAATTGTATTCACAGTTTCCATAACAGTATATCTCTTCATGGTGTTTTCAAGTCTAGTCTCTCTAAGTATACTCTCTCCCTCCTTCTCTATAGTACTCCAGTCATAGCTCTTAGGACCAAAGTATCCTGTACACTTTCTCCCACTGTCCCTTTACCACCTCAAAGCATGGTAATAAAACCATTGTGAACTAAAGTATGGATTAAGATAAAATTTCTTCCTAATCTCTTTATGCCCTACCTTCCTAAATTCATTCCCACCTTCTGTCCCTATTATAAGATAAACCTCTAAATGAATTAAAGTCACTTCTGATTTAATTTTATAGAGAGCATCTAAGTACTGGGGCACTCCGAAGTACTCTCTAAAAACTTTAATACTGATTATAAGACTGGAGGCCACTAGAACAAGACTACCCAGCATAGGGTGCCCCTCTTCAGAGAATATGCTGAGCACTATGAGGAAGACAGAATTAAAGTAGCTTAAAGGAAATGTGAGATACTTAAGTGTAAAGTAAACACCCCAGGACTTCCTCTGGACTATTCACGCCCAACCTGTGTTTGAGTATTCTAAATTCAAAGTGTTCTGAACAGCTACAGTCAGATGCCCTATAATTTGTCTCAAATATAGTGATTTCAGGGCAGAGCCAAAATTGTAAAAGAAGAGCCTCTCCTAGTTGTTCTCTCCATAAAATTTTCAAAAATCAAAAAATTATGACACCAACTAAATTTTCAAGAGACAGAACCCACAGAGCGATTCAGTGAGGCAATTCTCCAGACCAAGATAGCCTGGAAAATAGTGTAAAGGCTACACTCCAAGGGGTAAGAGGGGAAGCCCACCAGAATGAAGGAACTTCAGCCTTCCAGGGGCAGCCCCAGGGCACCTGGGAGCCATGGCTCATGGAACACCCAAGGCAGTTTCTTGACCTACATCCTGGGGAGCACTGGGCAAAACTTGCAAGATCAGAGGGGGACCTCTACCAGAGCAGTGCATGAAGCCCAGCCCTCAGGACACTCAGCAAGCAGCCCAGATCTAGGAAATGGAAGCAGGTGGAGTCAATAAGGCAACTGAGAGTTTAGTGCTCAGCCTACCAAAGGTAGGGGAGTGCAGAGAGACTTCTGAGGTCTGCCCTCTTTACCTATAATAAGACTGTGGGGCTCTGACCACATTCAGATCCTGATCACAGTCTAGGCACCCCCATAGATCAGCCCACCCCCAGCTCAGCACTGTGCCAAAGGGATGCTCTTGTGGTCATTCACGACCAGGGGGGAAGACAGAGCTGCACACACTGAGATCCTTGTGGGGGGGTCACAATAATGCTCAAAAGCTGAGAAAGCACCCCAAAACAAGGCACATGCTGTGGAAATGAGTAGAGGGAAAAAAGAAGCACCACTGAGAAATACATTGTCTATGATCCCAAAAAGGATCAAAACACTCAATCTGAAGATGAGGAAGAACAGGTTTCTGCATCTAAAGACTCCAAGAAAATCAGAAATTGGGATCAGGCTATGAAGGAGCTCAGAAAAGATTTTGAAAGTCAAATAAGGGAGATAGAAGAAAAATTGGGAAAAGAAATGAGAGAGATGCAGAAAAAACATGAAAAAGAATTCAGCAGTTTGGTCAAATAGATCCAAAAAAATGCTGAAGAAAATAACATGTTAAAAATCAGCATAATTCAAATGGGTAAAACAATTCAAAAGGTTATTGAGGAGAAGAATGCTTTAAAAAGCAGAATTGGTCAGATGGAAAAAGGAATAAGAAAGCTCTCTAAGGAAAACAAATTCTTCATATGTATAATGGAACTAAAGGAAGCTGTTCACTTTAGGAGAAGTCAAGACGCAATACATCAACACCAAAAGAATGAAAATTTAGAAGAAAATGTGAAACATCTCATTGATAAAAACTGATCTGGAAAACAGATTCTGGAAAGATAATTTGAAAATTACTAGGATAACTGAAAGTTAGGATAACGAAAAGAGCCTTGACCTCATGTTTAAAGAATTACTACAGGAAAGTTGCCCAACTATCCTAGAAGCAGAGAGCAAAATAGAAATTGAGAGAATACACCAATCTCCCCCGGAAAGAGACGCAAAATAAAGAAAAATAAACAAACCCCAGGAATATGATAGTCAAGTTCCAGAACTCCCAAGTCAAAGAGAAATATTAGAAGCAGCCAGGACACAATTCAAATATCTTGGATCTGCAGTCAGGATCACACTGGACTTAGCAGCAACTACATAAAGGGCTCATAGGGCTTGGAACATAATATTCTGGAAGGTAAAAGAGCTCAGAATACAACAGAGAATCAATTACTCAGCAAAACTGAACATCCTATTCCAAGAGGAAAAGATGGATTCAATGAACCAGGAGAATTTCAGTTGTTCCTCTTTAAACAACCAGAGCTGAACAGAAAGTTTGATATTCAAAAATAGGACTCAGGTGAAGCATAGAGAGTAGAGGAGAAGGGTAAAATATGAGGGACTTAATGATGATGAACTGTGTATATTCCTGCATAGAAAAATGATATTGATAATACTCATATGAAACTTCTACTTTAAAAGAGCAGGTAGAAGGAGATTTTATAGATGAAGTACAAGAGAGAACTGAATTTGAAGATATACTGTAAAACTCTAGTGAAGGGCTAAAAGGAAAAGGCAATGGGAGTAGGAGAAAGAAGATGTGGAATAGGTTAAGATATTTCATATAAGTTTTTTTATTGCACTGAGCTATTGCAATGATATGGAAGGGGGTAAGGCAAGGGGGATTGAGGGAACCTTCACTCTTATCAGAGGTGCCTCAGAGAGGAAACAGCATATATACTCAATGGGGTATAGACTTCTAGATTAAAAAAGGACAGAAGGGGGATGGGGGAAGGGGGGATGTGAGTGATGGAGGAGAGGGTAGACTGGGGTGGAGAGTGATAAGATATATCACATTTTTTTTTTATACCTCTTGCATGGGACTGGGATTGGATGGCCTGTGCGGGACCACAGGGCTGGGTGGTTGCTGAGCCCTAGGGGTTTTATGTGGGCTTGAACCTCTTGACCCTTGGGCTAGGTATCAGTCTGCTGCACCACTCAGCTACCCTACAGCACATTAAGAAGAGGGATGGAGTGAAAGGAGAGAGAAAATATAGTATATGGTAGTGAGGAAGTATGAATGGAGGGAGTTGAGGTCAGGACTTATCATAAAGAATGTAATCCACCCACGACAGAGCTGGTGATATTGGAACACAGACTGAAGCACATTTTTTAATTTTTTTAATTTTAATTTTTTTCTCTTTACTTTACTGCTCATGAAGATCTATATTTTTGTGAGGAGGGGGTATTATGTTTACTCTTAAACAAGAATATTTTAGTAATGTATAAAAAACATCATTTATACAAAAATTATATATATATATATATATATATATATATATATATATATATATATATAACATGCAAGAAATAGTGATATTATTGTCATAATGAAGAACAAGAACCAATCAAACTGATACACTCTGAGTACAATCTCTTTAACAATTTTTAACCTTTTAACTCTCCTACAAGAAATACAATTCTCAAGAGTTACAAGTATTAAATTCCATTGTGCAGTTGTGTGCAATTCAATGATTTTGAGGAACATTTTCACCTCTTACCATTTACCTTTTTATGCATTTCTTGAGTCATTTATTCAAAGATAAAATTCTCTGTTCAGTTACAGTTTTTGATCTAAAAATTTTGGAAATCCTCTATTTTCTTGAACATTTATCTTTTTCCCTGAGAGGATATGCTGTATTTTTCAGGGTAGTAAATTCTTGGTTGTAATCCAAGGTCCTTTGCCCTCTGAAATATCATATTCCAGACCCGCTGATTCTTTAAAGTTGAAGTTGATAAGTCTTATGCAATACTGATTAGGTTTCATTAGTATTTAAATTGTTTTTTTTTTTTTACTACTTGCAATATTTTCTCTTTTATGGGAGAATTCTGCAATTTGACTATGATAGTACTTGGAGTTGTTATCCTGATATCTCTTTGTGAAGGTGTTCTTTGTTTTCCTTCAGGGGTTATTTTGTCTTCTTGGTCTGGGATATTTGAATAATTTTCTTAAAGATATTTTCCAGGTTCTTTTTTTAATCTAGGTTTTCTGGTAGACCAATAATTCATAAAATTTCTCTTCTGGATCTGTTTTCTAGGTCTTTGTTTTTCTTAAAAGCCAATTTATGTTTTCTTTATTTTCTTTGGACTTTTGACTTGGAAGAAATCATGATGTCTCATAGATTCTATTATTCCAATTCTAACGTTTAGGGTTTTATTTTCTTCAATTAACTTTTGTGTTTCCTTTTACAGGTGGTTAATTTTACTCATTGCTGAGTTGTATTCCTGTTCCAATTGGTCTATTTGAATTTTGTATGTGTTGCATTCTTTTTTCCAATTGGTCAGTTTTATTTTGAAGAGTTATATTCTTTATCCAGTTGATTATTTTAAATTTTAGGAGTTAAATATTTAGATAGTTTTTTTTAATAATTTTCCTCCATGGTTATCTTTTCTTTTCTTTTTCCTTTTTTCTTCTTTCTCCCTCCTTTCATTTTTAAATTATTTTTTAAAGTCATAGAACATAGGGCTTTAGATTAAAGTCTAATTCATAGAATCTTTGAGACTTCCCATGAAGGTAATTTGTCACTGCTTTCTTCTTTTGAGGTGGCATTTTTATCATCTCTATCTGCATGGTAAATTTTTGTGGTTAATGTTCTTTTAGTTTTGTTTTTTTTTTTTTTTGATTTCCCCCTTTATGTCCAGACTCGGCCTGTGCATGGTTTGTTCCCAGCCTAGTCCTATCTTTTCCAATGTTCCCAGCAATCAGACTTTTTCCAGACTTTTGACATTCCCTATTGTCTTGCTATCTAGCTTCTGGGGAATCTGATGATACATTGTGGCTAAAAGTTTCCCTCTGGCTTTCCAGCTCTCTGGCCTAGCTGGGTGTCATTTCCCCTTTTCAATGAGAGACAGACCTTTACTGAAGATTTTCCATGATGTATACAGTTGAAAATTTGCTTCAGACAGTTTTTTTGATGGGATCTATAGCTTTAATGGCCATGTAGAGGCTTTATTTAATATTGTGTAGGGATGTAACAGAAAGGGTTACCTGCTTCATTGACTTTTAATTTGGTTACCTCAAATCTGTCCCATAATGATGGGCTCACACTGACTTAAATCTTTAAATGAGAATTTAAGAATTAATATACTTATAACCCAAGAAAGCATACACACACACACACACACATACACACACACACACACACACACACACACACACACAAAACCATCAGTAGCGATAAAGGAGAAAAGAATGATAAGATGTAAAAGAGAAAGACAGTTACCCAACCAAGGAGGTTCCAACAAATCTCGAAATCTGACTGAGGAAGTCCCAAGATCTCAGGACACAGCCTCCAAGGTTGCAAATGGGAAAGTCCCTTCAAAAAAGTGTCTTCTCCAAAGGGATAGACTTCCAAAGCCCACTTTCCCTAGTTAGTCCTTTATAGTGCATACTCAAAAGTGATACAGGTCCAAGGGTTTATTGAAGTAAACTTAATGATCAATGGGCTCTTGACCAAACTCAATGAACTGTGGGTTTCAGCCCCAAACCCCTCAGATCCTGACTACCATCACTTTCTCCAGATGTTTTGAGGTAAACACCCAGAGACTGGCCAAGTCCCGAAGAATTGATCCCAAAACATGCTTACTAGTAATGTTCCCCAACACTCCCTGTCCCAGATCATGTCTTGATCAATCATGGCTCTGTTTAGGTGCTTGGGAAGTTCCTTCTCCTTGGACTTTGATGGCTGACAAGGAACATCTCAATTTTTTTTTTTTTTTAGGTTTTTGCAAGGCAAATGGGGTTAAGTGGCTTGCCCAAGGCCACAAAGCTTGGTAATTACTAAGTATCTGAGACTGGATTTGAATTCAGGCACTTCCCACTCCAGGGTGGGTGCTTTATCTACTGTGCCACCTAGCCACCCTGGAAGATCTCAATTTAATCTCTTACCCTTCAAAAAGAAAAAAAAAAGTCCAGGATCATGATAGCTTCATTTTGCAATTTTGACTCTGCCCCAGAAGTCTTCCATCCACTCTTTTGATACCCTAATGTATGGAAAATTCATTCTCCTAGGACAGCTCTTTCCACTTTAGGAGATCTTCAATTATTATGAAGTTTTGTTCTAATTTTCCTTATACTTCAGGCGAAATTTCCTTCAGCAGCAGTCTTGCTCTATTCATTATGGACTAAACTCTTTCTAAACTGAACAGAAATATGTATAAAGAAATCATTGATTCAATTTAAAACTCATTTTATTAAATTTGTGAAGTTCAATTTTATTATTAAATGTCCCTTTGTTGCTTGAAATCACATCCATTCCCTTTGCTGAATTCTTATTTTGTTTTTCATGTCTCTTCTTAATCTGAACATAGAAACACATTTTCCTCTACAAGCAAAATTCCATTCAAGGTCAATGAAATCTGTCTTTACCAAGAAGCCTATTTTAGTATGTTATCTCTAAGAAAAAACTTATAAACAAATAACTAAAGAAGAGATCAAAATAACAGCTTGTACTTTGTAATACCTTTTATCTATTTACCTCAAACACTAAGGACTTTCAGAAGTGAATCCCTGATTACCACTTTGAAGGTGCAAATGGGACATGGACAATGTGAAAGTGATATTAACTAAGCAGATCCATATGCTTATCAGGGACAAATCCATTAAAAGGCTAAAACCTTAATTAAGTGGACCACATATTGCTAGAAGCTTTTATGACTTTCAAACAAAAAACTCTAAGTGGATTTTCCAAAAACCTTCATTTAAAGAGATGGAAAAACATTGCTGAAGTACTTGGTAAAGTAGGACATTTTTAAAATTCTATTACTGAATTTGTCTATTTTTTTAAGTATTGAGAACTTCTGAACTTCCACTTATCAAATTATAAAGTTTGCTGAACCCCAAATTAAGTCAATAGAGTAAAATACATCAATCTGAATTTTAGTTTGATCATCTAGTGGTTAATACTTATGTAGGAATGGAAGCAATAGAATTCAAAAATTAATTATGAAGAATACTGGCCTTGCTTTGTGTTAACCTGCTACAAGTTTTCATACTATAACATTAGGCAAAATGATTTATTTCTAATGACCTTAATAGAAACACCATTGCAATATTCTATAAATATCACAAATTTATAAGAACATGGGCAGGAAGGAAATGAAGAGAATTCAAAAAGTTTTTTTGTTTGTTCATGTTACTTTTAATGTTTGTCTCTCTACTTAGGTTTAAGGACTCATGAATTTATAGTTTCATGTCATATACAAATATGCATGTAGATACATAGATTTTTGAGATGTGATACATATGAAATAATGTTTTGGATGTGTTGTAGCAGTCCATAAAGTATATAGTGTGTTACATTAGAAGGAGGTCTTGAATCAGTCACTGATTCATAGAACTGTGAGAGTGGACAAATCATTTAATCCTAATTTTCTGTGAAGTTAAAATTAAATAGTAAGGAGCAGTTGGACTTGATGACCTTTAAAAATCATTCTACCTAAATTTTTCCTCTGAAAATTATACTAAAGAATAATGTAATCACCCAAGTCAAAGCAATGCAGTACTAAGGATATAATGGACAGAAGACATAAGTAGCAAAAGAGACCTAGTATACACAGTTTAGATTTTATACAGCTTAATCTGATATATTTCAGAGTTTCTAATTATATTTTGAATCTATCAAACATGATGAAGAAAAGCAAATACATTGTTGCCAAATTTTATTAATCACAGAAAATAGATTATTGACAGAGTAATTTAATAGCAATAAAAATTAGAGACAAATAGAGCCTTGCTTTGTTTTCATCAGTCAATAAAGTTTTGATGGCTTCTTGAAGAGTAAAATTAAGGCAGGACAAATAAATTACAATACGTCATAAGATTTTCAGTAAATTACTTTATAAATCTAGTTTTTGTTCTAATGAATATGAGATTCATGAATGTTATTATGTGGAATTTAGGGAAGAAATTTATTTTTCTTTATGTTATAATTTTTAAAGTTTTTTGTCGATTTTCACAAAATGTGACATCTCTTTATTTAAATGTTTAAGAAATTATTAATATCAGTTATTATAATTATTTAACATGGAGATGAGGAATAATACTAAGGTAATTTGTAAAACACCTTCAGTAGAATAGTAGGGAGAGAGGAAATGCAACATAGGGCCTGATTTTGTATGCATATTTTTATAAAATTATTATGGATATTTTGTTCAAAACTAGCATGCCTGCTTATACTTGATTATTAAATTGACAATAGGTAGATCATTATATTAGCACTAATTTCATTTCAAAATGGTATTCGTGTTTTACAAATACTTTGTAAAGTCCATAATTACTGTGTAGTTTTAAGATAGCTCGGAATATTGAACAACATGGAAGTGATTTATATTAATACTACATTGATTTATATTAATACTACATTGGTATCTATATTACAATGACACTTTGTCAATGTTTTGACTCCTTTTGTATTTAATTAAGTTTTGCTATTTGTATTCAATAGCTTCTTCAGTTGTATTATACTCAAATTTTTCAAACTTTTCTCAAAATTTTCTTTTCTACATAACCTCCAACTTTAAACAAATGAAACTAAACATCTTATGACCTTTGCTTCCAAACTTTTTTAATCTTTTTCATGCTATCTACTAAACACATATTATTATTTTCCTTTATCTACCCCATAGAATACCTATTTACACTTTAAAAATCATCCAGGTATCATTTTTCTCCTTGAAACTTTTTCAGGGGTGGCTAGGTGGTGCAGTGGATAGAGCACTGGCCCTGGAGTCAGGAGCATCTAAGTTCAAATCTGGCCTCAAACAATTAATTACCTAGCTATTTGGCCTTGGGCAAGCCACTTAACCCCATTGCCTTGCATTAAAGAACTAACAAAAAAAGGGAAACTTTTTCAGATAATACCCTACTAGATTATACTGTTATTTTCTCATTCATATATATTTGTTTTCTATATTTATCTATCTACTATAAATTATTTTTGTTTAACATTATTTATGAATTGTTGAAATTGCCCTAGACATTGTGGGTGGCATGACTGTATCATTTTTTTACCATGTCCAAATAATGAATACATAAACACATATGTGTGTGTGTGTGTGTGTGTGTGTGTGTGTGTGTGTATATATATATATACATATATATTCATAAGACACAGGGGTCTTAATGATCTTAATGAAAACTGTCACCATGTAATTCAGTCTTTTAAAATTTATAATTTCACTGAGTGGGTACTCTTTTCAGTATTAAAGATTGCAATCTTTCTACAACTCAGTATTGAAGATTGTATGAAACATAATTATCTATTTGTTAAACTGAGACTGAGACTATCTAAATTTAGTGTGTGCCCTGGATAATAGACATTCAGTTCACTTTTAGAACAGTACTTAAAGTATTTTCTACTTAATACAACTTCCATTAGATTGTGCCCAACCTTTAAGAACCCACTTTCATCTATGTGTTTCAATGAGGTTTTGGAAATGGGAATTTTGTGGTTGTTTATATTAGATATTCAAGAACAATAAAAATTCAGTAATCTTAATCTGACATCTAATGTGAGAAATAAAGAGCTTTTCCATGAACTAAGTCAGACGTAATAGTAGATTTAAAATATGTTTCAAATACTTTCAAAGAATGAAGATGAGATATAATAATTTTACATTTTTTCATTTCCTGTCACATAAGTAAATTCTGCTGATTTGGGGGTATATATCATGTTTCTGAATTGTTGATTATACCTTACTTTATCTAGGACAATTTCATATTTAATTGCATAATAGTATTTTTTTTAATTCCACATCAATTAGTTTTATGGTACTCTGACATTTTCTACCACAGGTTTTAGACATCTTGTTACTAATCATTTTTTTGTTGAATTTCCTGAATGTCAAATGAAAATATGAAAATTTGCAAAAGTCTGCATATATCCATATATTACAAGGCACAGTAGCATTGTTTTTCTTTTCTTATCCTGGAAAATAAAATTTTAAATTTTTTTTATTGAAGAATAGAAAAATAGTCCTGATGAAAATTTTCCTAAGTCTTATTAGAGTATCAGAACCTTTTTTGAGTTCACAATTATTTTCAATGACTTTGAAAAATTAATTTTAACCATTAAGTATTTATAAAATACAGTTCTGAATCTAGAAGCAAAATTTTAGTTGAAGTAACAATGGCTACTTACCATGGTAGTGAATTTTTAGTCACAATGTGACGAAAATTATTGAAAGGCTAATTATTAAAAATTTGGTATTTTTTTTGAGTTTTTTTGGCAAGACAATGGGTAAGCAGCTTGCCCAAGGACACACAGCTATGCAATTATTAAATGTCTGAGCTTCAGATTTGAACTCAGGTACTCCTGACTCCAGGGCCAGTGCTCTATCCATTGTGCCATCTAGCTGTCCCCCAAAACTCAGTATTTCAATCAAGATATTTGTATTAAATTAAAGCTATAACAAAAAATAGTTTTATACATTATAGCTTCACAATTTATAGAACAAATGAAATAAAATCAAAAGGCATAGAAAACTGCTGTTCTAACTTATCAGGTTTTCATTTTGTATTTTTTTGTAAAATTTTTTAAACCACATTCTGAAATAAGTTTTATATCCTTCATGAACTACAGGAATTTAAAAACATACTGTACCTGAGTTTGAAAGCTAAAAAGAATTTCCTAAAAAAAATAATATTTATTTGTTAGGTTTTTGCAAGGCAAACAGAGTTGAGTGGCTTGCCCAAGGCCACACAGCTAGGTAATTATTAATTGTCTGAGGTCAGAGTGGTACTCAGGTACTCCTGACTCCAGGGCCGGTGCTCTATCTATTGCGCCACCTAGCTGCCCCTAAAAAACATAGTATTAAAGATTTTTACTATAAATGATATAAATTAATTTCCCTTTGGTCTACAATTCATGTCATACTCCAAGGTAAAAATATAGTTGAGAGAGCATTGACCCCAAAACTCTTAAGCCCATGTTGATGTTTTCCCTATCACATGTTCTGACCATGTGATACGAGCCAAGTTTTAGTTACTGAAAAACTATAAGTTGCAAAAAAAAAAATGTGATAACTTGCACTGTAGAGGGAGAATCCTTGCCAACATCGTGTCTTATATTCATTAAATTACAGGTCCAGTATCAATTCTCCCAACTTAAGTGCAGAAAAAAACATCAAGTGGTAATTAAAATAATGTTTAAATGCTTTTAAAGAGCTTAGCAAAGGGGAAAAAAACACTGCAAGGGATTAGTTTTTAAAGTATTAGGCATAGTCTCTTTCCATTTTCTTGTTTTGTCAGAATGTATTTTCTATTAATACCACTCCAGATTTAGAAAAAACTGAAAGGTTCATAAACTGTTTTTTCTCACAACTAAGTAATATTAGTAGTATTATCTCTCTTCCATGTATAACAAAATTTTAGTCTCAGAGGCTTAAAGAGACCTGCCCCAAATCATACACCTTATTAAGTGTTGAAGACAAAATTTTAATCAAGATTGCTAAAGCTTTGGTTTAGGTCTTTTTCCACTACACTATACTGTCTCTCTCTTACAGTGAACAGAATACCAAAGGCTTATTGTGCTAGTAAAATACTCATTTTTTAATTTCTTCTTCTAAAACTCCGCTTTTCAATTTTTTAATTCCCTACAGTTATTCTATCTTGTATTTCTGTAGAGATTTCACAAAGATAAAATAGAAAGTACTATAGGAAGTTGAAAATTCTAAGAGCTCATTTAATTGACTGCTTAGGATATGTACTGACTTTACATCCAAATTGTAAATAGTAAGATGTATAAATTTTCATCTTTTAGCCACAAATAGTTAGAATATTTTAATGGCAAGATTATTTATTTTCTTATACCCAGTTTTAATAAGTAAAGCTAGAATGTTATATAAAAGAAAAGCTACAATCACATTCATTTTAATATACATTTTGTTTTGCTATGATAGCAATTTAAATAGAAGAACATAATTTCAATAGTAGATTCAATGTGAAGAAATATTATTGAATAACACAATTATTTCATTCTATTATATTTTAAGCTGAAAAGATTGAAATATATTTGAATAATAAAAATTGTCATTTTTTTTCTCTTTTAAAATATTGTTGTTCTATTTAATTGGCACTTATTTTGACTTCCTACTTCATCCACCCCAAAATAGCAATTAATACCAACAAAACCACCATGTAAAATATGCATTGTCACTCTCCATGTCCTAATGCATATATACTAACCTGCACTTTTAGTCCAAAACTGTTCTTGAGCAAGTTCTTAAATATTCTGTAATCATATCTTGCAAATCAAAACTGTTTTTACTTACATTGTGGCTATCATTAATTGCATTTTTCTTATGTGGGCTCGAATTTTCCAGATATATTACATTTCAATTCCAAGTTAAATTTTTAGCTTCTGAAGTTCTACAAAAACCTACCATGCTAGGCATGCTAACCATATTTTTCCCTTTATTTGCTCTAAATTGTGAATTAAAGATGATTGTTTTCAGCTCTAGAGAAGATATCTTAAGCAGACTTTATTCTAACTATAAAAGTTAGAATAAATATAAATATAAAAAAATATAAAATATAAAAATAAAAAATATAAATATAAAAATTAAATATCTATTAGAAATAAGGAAATGTGTGATTTTTTAAAAGGACTCGTATGAATGAATGCAAAGTAAAGTGAGGAGAACCAAACATTTTATATTGTATGAAAATTTTAAAAAATGTGAAGGTTTCATTAGACTAGGAAGAATGAAATGAGCATCATCAGGAGAGCAACTTACATAATCATATCAATATTAGAAAAATGAAATGCTTTGAAAGTGCCAATAATTCTGCTGAAACATGATAACTCATGATTCCAAAGAACTGATAATGTACTCTGTTATGCACCTCTAGACAGTATGACAGAAAGGTGAAGAGATGATGAATTATATTGCACATTATAACATATGACATTGAGGACATTTGTTTTCCCTGTCTATACAAGGTTGTCAGAGGGCTTTGCTTTCTATCAGATAAGAGAGAAAAAATAAACTTGGTAATTTTTCAAACTAAATTTTAATTTGATAAAAATGGAATATTAATAAGGCCAATATTTATGAAATATGATTGCATGAAAAGATAATGATGGAGAGAATGGGCAATATAAGACATTCTGATATTAGAGATCATTATTCAAGATAAGTACTGACACCAAGCTTGGAGCCCTATCCATTTTACCACCTAGCTGCCATAATTCATTCCAAGAACTGTTTTAGCAGATAAAGAAATGGAGTTAGAGTCAAGGTAAAATAACAACCAAAATCTCAAAGGATGTAGAGAGAATTTGATGCCACTTTTCCTAATTCTAATTTGCCTAATTAGGTAATATTGCTTTTCTGGTTAATAGACACTTATTATGACTTTCTTAATTCTAAACCCATCATTATTCCCTTGAACTTCATTGTATGATGAATTCGGTTGTTTATTATATAATTTTTTGCATTTCTAGGAAAGTAATTTTACAGAAATATGGCATCTGTTGCTATAAGACATATTTAATTATTTCTAAAACTTGAAAAATAAAAAAATATATAAGCAGTGTTTATAGTGTTTTAACAAGACAATCTAGAGATGATAAACCAAAATTTGTGATATTGTGAAATCTGAAACAGGAAGAGCTAAGTATTAACAATTTTGTCTGCTTCATTCATTTAATCAGCAAGAATACATTAAGTGTGTAATGTGGGCCTGATTCTACATTTCTTTTTTTTTAATTTATTTTTATTAAAGATATTATTTTAGTTTTACAGTCCCTCCCTCCAATCTTATTTCCCTCCCCCCCCAGTGGGCCTGACTCTAAGCTAGTCTCAGAGAACACAAAGATGCAACTGCAACAGGCACTGGTTCAATGTGGTTTGCATTCTACCTGAAGTTAACTTAAACTCTCCTTCCAATTCTGATTCCTTAGTGAAGAACCATTTCATTGGATCACCAATCTACTATACACCCTTCAAAATTTTTTGTTACTTTCCCAAACCATAATTCTTGAAAACTCCAACCATCTGCCTTCCCTATTTCTACACACCAGTTGCTAAACAGACCTGAAGGAAAAGAAACAATTGTGCTGATTCCAAGCACTAAAAATGCAAATTAATTTAATAGCAAATTTTCTTATTTTCCTAATGAAGAATCTTATTATCCTCTAATTGACTCTTCTTTTTATACACTGATTATAAGATCATTTTGCTTGTTTGTTCACTGTGTAAGTATATTCGACATAAGAAACTTTCAAATGAGTTCACAAGATTCTTTCACTGCCAAAACTGATCTTTTGAATTTTTGATGAATTAGGTCTTTGATCAGTTTCAGCATATCTCTCTTTTTTACAAAAGTACTTTGCTACATGTCTTCTTTCTCACTTAACTGCCTTATTAATGATATGTAGAGTTAAGTAGCACACTAATTAAATTCATGGAAGATACTAAATTGGGAGTAGTTGAAAACAGTGAACAAATTACAAAGATATAAAGTGTTATAAAGATGCTAGAAAAGTGAGATGAAAATAAAATTATAATTAACTTGAGAAAATATGTCTTTGGTGAGGAAAATAATTGAGATTTTTTTTTCTGACCTTGCTTAAAATGTGTATGCTTTTGCCACATTTACACAAAGTTCCTTTGGATAAATGAGGGGTTAATGTTAATTAAAAAAACAAAACTGTAGAATAAAGGGAAACTTTAGCTGGTAGGAGTACTCAGGGCCTCATCTGCATAAGGGCCTATGGAGCAAATTATAACTATCCTTAAAAATGCTGATTGTTTTCATCTAGACAATATTCAAGATATAATTTATATGAAAGTATAATCGAACATCTCAACATGAAACAATTTGTTTCCCCAGGAGAGAGATCAAGAATCTACTGCTTGTATTAATGTGGTTATTATTGTTCCCATTTATTTATTCTTATTTTTAAGAAATAATGTTTTTTAAACATTATAAAATATGCTTGTTTAAGAGTAAACATAATACCCCCTCCCCCAAAAAAATATAGACCCTCATGAGTGATAAAGGGGAGAGAAAAAAATTAAAATTAAGATTAAAAAATAATAATAATAATAATAATAATTGTAGGTATGGCCAGGTGGTGCAGTGCACAGAGAACTGGCCCTGGAGCCAGGAGCACCGGAGCCCTAATCCAACCCCATACACCCAGCAATCACCCAGCTGTGTGACCTCATGCAAGCCACCCTAACCCCATTGCCCTGCAAAAGCCAAAAAGAAAAAAGACACAAAATAAAGTAAAATAGTAATAATAATAGTAAGGGTGGCTGGGTGGCGGACAGAGTGCTGACCCATGAGCCAGGAGCACCCGGGTCCAAATTCAGCCTCAGACACCCAACAATCACCCAGCTGTGCAGCCCCAGG
The DNA here is from genome assembly GCF_037893015.1 of Macrotis lagotis. Taxonomy (NCBI): domain Eukaryota; kingdom Metazoa; phylum Chordata; class Mammalia; order Peramelemorphia; family Peramelidae; genus Macrotis; species Macrotis lagotis. Next base: position 92,223,307 of record NC_133659.1, read on the forward strand.
CAGGCCATCCAGCCCCATTTGCCCTGAAACTCCCCGCCCCCAAATAATAATAATAAAAATTGTGCTTCAATCTGTGTTCCAACACCACCAGCTCTGTCGTGGGTGGATCACATTCTTTATGGTAAGTCCATCACAAACGTTACTTTCGTATTTTTCCACCTTTGCCATTGCTGATTGCAACTCCCTCCATTTGTATTTCTCCACTACCATATACTATATTTTCTCTCTTCTTTCACTCTGACTCTGCTGTAGGGTAGCTGAGTGGCACAGCAGACAGATCCCCAGCCCTGGGGCCAAGAGGTACTGAGCCCGCATACCACCCCTTAAGCCCAGCATCCACCTGGCCCTATGGTCCTGGACCGTCCATTCAATCCCAACCCCTTGTAAGAAATAAAAAAAAGAAAATGTGTTATATCTGACCACTCTCCCTCTATGGTCCATCCACTCCTCCATCATCACTTACATGCCCCTCTTCCCCCTGTTGCCCTTCTCTTCTTCTTAGTCCAGATGTCTATATCCCATTGAGCATATATGTTGTTTCCTCTCCTAGCCACCTCTGATGAGAGTGAAGATTCCCTCATTCCCCCGTGCCTTCCCCCCTTCCATATCATTGCAATAGTTCCTTGTAATAAAGAAAAATTTATTATATGAAATATCTTAGCCTATTCCTCCTCTCCTTTTTCTTTCTCCCATTACATTTCCCTTTTATCTATTGACTCCAATTTTACACCACATTATATCTCCAAATTCAGCTTTCTCCTGTGCTTCATCTATAAAACCTTCTTCTACCTGCACTATTTAATGAGAAGGTTCATATGAATATTATCAGTATCATTTTTCTATACAGGAATACATTTAGTTCATCATCATTAAGTCCCTCATATATTCCCCTTCTCCTCCACTCTCTATGTTTCACCTGAGTCCTGTATGTGAAGATCAAACTTTCTATTCAGCTCTGGCCATTCCAAGAGGAACACGGAAATTTCCCTGGTTCACTGAAAGTCCAACTTTTTCCCTGGAAGTGGATGTTCAGTTCTGATGGGTAGTTGATTCTCCAATGCATTCTAAGTTCTTTTGCCTTCCAGAATATAATATTCCAAGACCTGTGAGGTTTTAATGTAGTTGTTGCTAAGTCCTGTGTGATCCTGACTGCAGTTCCATGATATTTGAATTTGTCCTGGCTGCTTGTACTATTTTCTCTTTGACTTGGGAGTTCTGGAACTTGGCTATAATATTCCTGGTGGTGTTTTTTTTTTTTTTTGCCTCTCTTTCTCGGGGAGATTGATGTATTCTCTCATTTTCTATTTTGCCTTCTGTTTCTAGGATATCAAGGCAATTTTTCTGTAGTAGTTCTTTGAAAATGATGTCAATGCTCTTTTTGTGATCATGACTTTCAGGTATTCCAATAATTTTTAAATTATCTTTCCTAAATCTGTTTCCATATCAGTTGTTTTTTCAATGAGATGTTTCATATTTTCTTCTAATTTTTCATCCATTTGGTTTTGAAGTATTGTGTCATGATTTCTCAAAAAATCAGCAACCTCCCTCAGTTCCATTCTTTGTCTGAAGGATTTGTTTTCCTCAGAGAGCTTTCTCATCTCTTTTTCCATCTGTCCAATTCTGCTTTTTTTTTAGTACAATGCTTCTTTCTTTTATTATTAAGTCTGGCAATTTCCACAATATTTTGCAACATTTTCAACATGTAAAAAAGTCAAATGCTAAATAGTAGTGGATTATTATTTTACATAATTAGAAACAGCAAATTCACATTTAAGATTCTGCAAAGCTAGCAAAAAATAAAGATGCCTGGCTTTTGTACATATTGCATCATGAAAATCAAACAAAAAAAAATCAATATAATTTATTTATTTTCTTTACAAAATTACAGCCAAGCATTATAAAAGAAGGATGTTAATAATGAAGGTACCATATATATTATTGACATATAGACCTTATACACTGAGATGTTATATCTTGTACCCTGAAACACCATATGTCAAGAGCTAAGCCAAGTTAATTTAGGCTCATCACTCAGGTTTGAAAAAAATTATTTGGAAACTTCCTTATTTTACTTAATATATTCAATTAAAAAGCTTTCTACTAATTAATGACAATGGACTCCACTACTCATTTAAAGAGTTTTTCTTCTTTGTTGGCAGTATAAAATTTTTGTTCAATATCAAAATTCTGGTGAAGCACAAAGTTGAAGGCATTTTCTAGTGTATGCATATATTACTCACAGGGGTGCTGAGGAGGTATGGGTGGAATAGCTTAGATTTCACACTAAGTTTCTGCTAAGCTTTTGTCTAAGCAAATAGCTCAACTATAAGGCAAGTAAAACATCACCCCCACAGCATTCTGGTGAGTTTCCACTTGGCCATCTTTTCTAGGTAAACCTCAAGAATATAATCTTAAGTAAAAACTCTATAAATCATTTCATACATTTATAGAGAAAGCATGGACTGAAAGGACATAGAAACGTGACCTAACAAATGGGACTTTCATTAGTTCAAATTCCTTCCAAAAAATTCCAAAATGACTTTGGGGAGTTGCGGGGGGAATCATCATAAATTCTTAATTTCAATGTTAATCTTCATTAAAACATCTTCTCCTTTTTGTGCTATTCTAACAACTACAATCAGCATAAAGAACATTGATTTAATCAAATGATTAAATTGTAAATTTTTGTATATACCAAGTAGCAACTCAAGTCTCCATTATGTACTTGTGCTTCTGTTCTGGGGCACTTGAATAAAGAGGAATTCATTTCTATAGTGTTACATTTTGCTGAAGCATTCCTTAGCATTGGTCCACACTTGAATTGCCTTTTTGCACATACTAATCTGCATAATTTCATAGCTTATGAGAGCTTCCTTTAAATCGTGGTTCTTTTGCTCTTTGAAGCGTTCAATATCTGACCAAGCAGCTTTGACAAATTCTCTGCCTTCCAGATTTTTAGACTTCAGTTGTTCTTCTCCTTCATTTATTTCTTCCTCTAGCACCTTTATTCTGGCTTCTCTTTGTTCTGGAGTTTCTTGACCAAACAGTTTACTAGTCATTCCTTTTAGGGAGAATGTGCTCACAGTTCCTGTTGCAAGTTCTTCACACTGTTGCTTTTTGGATGCCAGATCCTGAGCAGCCATCTCCAAATCATACTGCATTAGTTCATGCTTCCTACAAACCGCTCTTAATGCTTCTGCATAGAAAAGATATTCCTTTAGTTGATCTGCATAGTGTTCCTCTTCTTCTAAAATATCATCAATAGAAGCTGCATTTACATCCATATGATGTCCTGCACTCTGTAGTCCATCCCCCATTTCTTTTTCTATGGCACTCCATTCACTGAAAACTCTTCCATAATTTCCATGAACTTTATAGACACCAGAGTCCGTCCGCCACTCTGGCTCTGACTGGAAGAAGGTGTGAGATGACAGACTGTAGTTCATCACCATAGTATTTTAGTTCAGTAAATCTCTTGTCTGGGTTTTTCACTCTGAATGTTGCATTAAGAGCTTTTAACCTGGAGTCTGCCTTTAGCTGGAACCCTGTTTCATTCACTGTCTCCTTCCAGTTATTTTCCTGTGTTAAAAACAAGTAGAAGATTTTGTCCTCAGAAAGAACAGAATGTGAAGCCACTCTTAAAAGAAAGTTTTCCAAACCAATTCTTCGTCTCTCCACAAAATCAGGATCCATGTTGTCTGCAGAGAGTTTATGCCAAACAAATTCTGCCCTCTTTTCAGGCAAAGGTAGGACAACAATATGTGGATAGTAAACTAGCAAATAGTTTCTCAATAATTCAAATTCGCTATACCATCTCCAAAGAGAGTCTGTAAGAACACTCTGACCATCACTTGGTTCAACTGACCTTGTCTCAATAAGGTAAGCTGTGTAAGTTTCTTGTATGTTCATGGCATTTCTTCCAGTTCTTTTTTCTGCTTCTGAAACAGTAATTTCAATTTTCTTTGACCAAAAACTACCTTCTGTCATTGGGACCCCACTCCCGACATGGCGTGCCATCTCATCCCCGGCCGCCCCAGGGCGCTCGCCGTCTGGGCCCCCCAAGGGTTCGGCCTGAAGCCCCGGTGGCAGCTCAGGTGCTGCCTGCTCCATGGCGACGGGCTCGGCTCGCCCAGTCCCAATTCTGCTTTTTAAAGCATTCTTCTCCTCAAGTAACTTTTTGAATTGTTTTGTCCATTTGACCTATGCTGGTTTTTAACATGCTATTTTCTTCTGCATTTTTTTTGGATCTCCTTGACTAAGCTGCTGACTTCATTTTCATGTTTTTCCTGCATCTCTCTGATTTCTTTTCCCAATTTTTCTTCTATCCCCTCACTTTATTTTCAAAGTCTTTTTTTAGCTCTGTCATAGGCTGAGCCCAATTTCTGTTTTTTCTTAGAGTCTTTAGATGAAGGCACTTGTACTTCCTCATCTTCAGGTTGAGTGTTTTGATCCTTCTTGGGATCACAGGCAAAGTATTTCTCAGTGGTGCTCCTCTTTTTTTCTCTGCTTACTCATTTCTCCAGCCTGTGCCTGGTTTTGCGCTGCTTCCTGATCTTTTGAGTATTAGTGGGACACACCCCCCACAAGGATCTCCCTGTGTGAAGCTCTGTCTTCCCTCCTGATCTGTGAATGACCACAAGTGCGCCCCTCTGCTCCAGGGCTGAGGTAAGGAGGGGTTCTGCTTTTCTGTGGGGGGGCCTAGACTGTGATCAGGATCTGAATGTGGTCAGAATCCCAGATTCCTGTTCCAGGGACAGAGGACAGAGCTCAGAAGACTCTCTTCATTCCCCTCCCTAGGCTCAGCATTCATTCCCCAGGGCTCCTGCTTACTGGCTTCTGCTTTTGTTTCCCGGATATGGACTGCCTTAGCCCATGCTTCTCATTGTGTGCCTTGAGGGCTGGGCTTCATGTGCTTGCTCTGGCAGAGGTCCCCCTGCTGATCCCCCAGATTGTTTTTGGTGCTCCCCAGGGTGTAGGTTAGGAAACTGCCTTCGCTGCTGTGGGCAACTGCTCCCAGGGCCCTGGGGATGCCTCCAGGAGGCAGAAGTTCCTTCACTCTAGTAGGCTACCCCTCGAATCCCGTGGAGCAGAACCTTTCTGCTCTTTTCCAGGTTACCTTGGACTGGAGAACTGCCTCACTGGATCCCTTTGTTAGTTCTGTCTCTAGAAAATTTAGTCCTTATTTTATAAGTTTTGAGAGAGAACACCTAAGAGAGGATCCTCTCTTGTTGCCATCTTGGCTCTGCCCCCCCCCCATGTGGCTATTATTGACTAGCTCTGTGACCAAAACACCTCTCATTGCAAAATACCATGAAAAAGTGGTGCCAGACAAATGTTTTAGAAATAGTTTTACTCAGTACTCAAAGCATCCTGTTAGTCTAAAAATAAAGTTTAAAAAATTTACAAATAAAATAGAGGGTGGAGCCAAGATTGCAGTATGAAGGCAAGAATTCCCAACAACTCATTCCCCAAAATCTCCAAAAGTTGTCAAATTATGACTCTAGCCAAAATTTAGAGGGGCAGAACCCACGGAAAGACTAAGTGATGCAATTTCCCATTTAAAGACAACGTAGAAGTTCTGTTTCACCAGGGCCAGAGGTTGGAAAAAGCCACAGCTGCAGCTGCAGTGCAACTGGGCTGGGTGCTTAGATCCCTGGGGACACCTGGGTCCATGACAGAGTGGGCAGTTTCCAGAGCCCCTGGCACAGGGATCACCAGGAACAGTTTGAAGGAATGATGAGAGAACTCTGTAGTACCAGAATGGGTGTGGAGTGAATACTGGCCTTAGAACAGCCCAGTGTTAAAAAACCTGCAGGGAAATCAGGGAAACCAGCCTGCACCTCCAGAGTTCCCAGCTCACAGATGGTAAAAGGGTCTGTGGAGATTGCAAAAGGGGCTCTGTTCTCCCTGGGGCAGGACTCAGCTGTTTGCCCATACTCAGATCCAGGTTGCAGTTTCAACTCCCATACTACTATAGCTAAGCAGGGATTCTAATCACAGTTCCAGGGCAGAGGGGAGGGCCTGTGATCATCCACATACCAGAAAACAGGCAAGAGAGCAATCAGAGCCTCTCATAAGACCTTGGAGGAATTAAGGTCCCTGAAGGCTGTCCCCCCCAAAATCCCCAAACCTTGGAAGTGTGGTAAATCAGGCATAATCTGAGGAAATAAGCAAACAAAAGAAAAAGAAGAATCTAACCATAGAAAATTACTTTGGGATCATGGAAGATTCAGAAGAAGACACAATTAATGCTTGTGTACACAGAACCTCCAAGAGAAATAGAAAATGGTCTCAGACCATGGATGAGCTCAAAAAAGACTTTGAATAGCATTTAAGAGAGGTAGAGGAAAAATTAGGAGGATGAAGGTGAATGATGCAGATAAATCATTTAAACCAAATCAGCAGATTGGTGAAAGAAATACAAAAACTACTGAAGAAAATATTATGTTAAAAATCAGTTGAGGGGGCAGTTAGGTGGCTCAGTGGATAAAGCACCAGCCCTGGAGTCAGGAGTACCTGGGTTCAAATCTGGTCTTAGACACTTAATAATTACCTAGTTGTGTGGCCTTGGGCAAGCCACTTAATCCCATTTGCCTTGCAAAAATAAAAAAAAATCAGTTGAGGTCAAATAGAAAAAGCAACACAAATGGCAAATGAGGAGAAGAATGCCTTAAAAAGCAGAACTGGCCAGTTGGTAAAGGAAATTAAAAAAGCTCTCTGAAAAAAATAACCCCTTCAAATACAGAAAAGAACTAAAGGAAACTGATGACTGTGAGAAATTAGGAAGAAATAAAAGTATTCCAAAAACCACCCACAAAATTAGAAGAAAATGTTCCATAACTCATTGTAAAAATAACAATCTCAACCTGAAAGTCATGACCAGGAAAAGAGCCTAGATTTCATTTTTTAAGAAATAATGCATCAAAGTTGTCCTGAGATCCTAGAAGCAGAGAGCAAAATAGAAATTGAGGGAATTCACTAATCACCTCCTGAAAGACATCCCAGAGGAAAAATTTCCAGGAATAGTATAGCCAAATTCCAAAACTCCCAAGTCAAAGAAAAATACTAAAAATCTGCCAGAAACAATAAGCAATACAACTACCAAGGATCCATAGTCAGGATTACACAGGATCTGACAGCATCTTCAATAAGGTCTCCTAGGGTCCCCTCCCAAATCCAAAGTCCATCAAATTATGACTCTAGCCAAAATTTAGAGGTGTAGAACCCACAGAAAGACTGAGTGATATATTTTCCCAGTCCAAGATAACTTAGAAGTTCTACAGAAAAGGTATGTTTCATCAGGACCAGGAGTTGGAATAAAGCTCTGGCTGCAGCACAAGCCAACCCAGTCCAGCCCAGCCCCGGGATCATTGGGAACAACTTGAAGGGGTGGCGAGAGAACTCTGCTACACCAGAATGAGTGTGCAGTGAGGAGTACTGGTTGTAGAACCTGCAGTAAGAATCAGGGGAAACCAGCCTGCACAGCCACAGCAGAGTATACAAATGGAAAGGGGGGACAGAGGAGACTGCAGAAATATCTCTTTTCTCCCTGGGCAGAACTATTTGCCCACACTCAGGTCCAGGCTGCAGTTTTGGCCTCCATACTAAGGTAGCAGGAACCCTCTGTATACCTCCAGGGCAGAGGGGAATGCCTGTGGTCATCTACATATTGAAGTACAGGCAAGAGAGCATAAGACCTTGGAGGAATAAATTTCCTAGTGCGGTGTCCCAAAACCCCCCAAAGCTTTGGAAGCGCTGTAAATTAGTCTTGGACTGAGTAAATGAATAAACAACAGAAAAGGAAGAATCTGACCATAGAAAATTCCTTTGGTTCCATAGAAGATCAAATCACATATGACACAATTGAAGCTTCTATATCCAAATCCACCAAGAGAAATAGAAAATGGGCTCAGACTAAGGATGAGCTCAAAAAAAACTTTAAAAAGCAATTAAGGGAGGTAGAGAAAAAATTGGAAGAAGAAATAAGAGTGATACAGAAAAATCATAAAATCCAAATCAGCAGCTTCATGAAAGAAATGCAAAAAAAAATACTGAATAAAATAACATATTAAAAACCAGTTTAAGCCAAATAGAAAAAAAAAAGTAAAGCAAAAGACAAATGAGGAGAAGAATGCCTTAAAAAGCAGATTTCGCCAGGTGGAAAAGGAGATAAAAATGTTTTCTGAAGAAAATAACTCCTTCAAATTCAGAATGGAGCTAAAGGAAACTGATGACTTTGTGAGAAATCAGGAAGAAATAAAACTCTTCCAAAAAAGTGAAAAAATTAGAAGAAAATGTGAAATATTTCATTGGAAAAAACCCCTCAAAATCAGGTCCAGAGGAAAGAATTTAAAAATTGTTGGGCTACCTGAAAGTTATGACCAGGAAAAGAGCCTAGATTTCATTCTTCAAGAAGTAATACAACAAAATTGCCCTGAGATTCTAGAAGCAGAGAGTAAAATAGGAATTGAGGGAATTTATTGATCACCTCTTGAAAGAGATCCCAAAAGAAAAACTTCCAGGAATGTTATAGCCAAATTCTAAAACTCCCAAGTCAAAGAGAAAAATACTAAAAGCTGCCAGAAACAATTCAACTATTGTGGTTCCATATTCTGGATTACACAGGATCTGGTAGCATCTACATTAAGGGCTAGAAAGGGATTGGAATATGATATTGCAGAAAGTAAAAGATCTTGGTTTACAATCAAGAATCAGCTACCCAGCAAAACTGAACACCCTCTTTCAGAGGAAAAGATGGACTTTCAATGAAATAGGGGACTTTCAAACTTTCCTACTGAAACAACAATAACTAAACAGAAAGTTTGATGTTCAAGTATAGAATTCTGGTGAAACATAGTGGGGTGGACAAGAATGACTAACTATGAGGAACTTAATGTTATCGAACTGTTTGTATTCCTGCATGGGAAGAAGTTACTGATAACTCATATGAAATTACTCATTTATAAGAGCTGTTAGAAGGAGCATATATAGACAGGGCACAGGATGGAGCAGAATATAATGCTATATATAGTAAAAAGATGGAGTCTTTGGGTGATAAAGGGAAGTAATGGGAGGAAGAGAAAGGAGAGGAAGAAGGACCTAAGATATTTCACATAAGAATCAAGAAAAATTTTTTTTCAATGGAGTGGAATGGGGAA